>NC_084620.1:66658125-66735625 GCF_033978795.1 Nerophis ophidion
GTTTCCTCCGCCGTGTGGCGGGGCTCTCCCTTAGAGATAGGGTGAGAAGCTCTGCCATCCGGGAGGGACTCAAAGTAAAGCCGCTGCTCCTTCACATCGAGAGGAGCCACATGAGGTGGTTCGGGCATCTGGTCAGGATGCCACCCGAACGCCTCCCGAGGGAGGTGTTTAGGGCACGTCCAACCGGTAGGAGGCCACGGGGAAGACCCAGGACACGTTGGGAAGACTATGTCTCCCGGCTGGCCTGGGAACGCCTCGGGATCCCCCGGGAAGAGCTAGACGAAGTGGCTGGGGAGAGGGAAGTCTGGGTTTCCCTGCTTAGGCTGTTGCCCCCGCGACCCGACCTCGGATAAGCGGAAGATGATGGATGGATGGATGCATTCTAAAACTGCACATTTGTCAATAATAAAGTATCAAATTATCTTGGTTGCATATCACTTGCAAATATAAAGTATCCAAAACAGAAGCGTATTAGAAAATACCCAGTAACAAACGTGTCCGCATCATTCAACCCAGTCTCATGAGCATAGTTTAATAAATTATTGTGACCACTCAGTGTCGCCAATTAACAAATTATCACTCTACTTCAAAAGAATGGTTGATTTTCTATTGATTCCGGAGTGATTTCACTTTGTAGGAGCCTGAATGCTGTTTAAATTAATTTGCATTTTATGGAAGGTGCTTTATGTTTATTCAGCCAAAAGGGGACTATTTACTTTATTTGCATGATAAGAAAATGTATATATTGAATGCTTAGAGTAATTATATAAAGCACACTTTAGTTGGAATAATTACATTTGTCATAATGATTTGATGACGTAACTGTTTTAAGTGCATATATGGCGGAAGGATCTGTGTGGAAAGGTGGTTTTTGGACGCAAGGTGTTATGGGTAATTGCTGTCAGGTGCGGTGGAATCGAGCCACACAGTTTTTTGACCTCACTCATACTTATTCTCATTCATACTTTTTCTAACCTCATACTGCAACAAACTCTCTTTATTTTGTCATTCATTTGTTCCCACATCGTGACTGTTTTATGTTTTGAATTACTAAGATCACAAGTAAACCATACAAACCAAGAAGATCGTCTGGAGTTTTGTTTTGTTGTTGCCGCAGCAAGCGGAGTGAATGTGATAGTAGAGGAGCGTCGAGCTTAAGGCTACTTTAGGAATCTACACACTTGTTCAAGCCTTTTCTAGCACTCCACACTACTAAAAAGATGTACTATTATTCGTGCTGATATCGTATCAGACTATACACAAGGCTCCAATATCCCAGATATGTAGATATAAGTGAAAAAGTTGTATCGTGACGCAGCTTAAGTATGTAAAGTTATACTTCAATTGGTTCTCATAACTCAAAACAACATCACCCAGTGAAATGAATTAAAATCAACAACACAGGTAAGAAATACAGTATTGAAAACAATATAGTATACTTATACTACAAAAAACTTAAGTAGTATAATAATTCACAGTCGGGATATTTAGATAAATTGTTTGGAGGCCAGGTTCCCAAAAATCTAAGGATCTCTGGGAGCAGACTTCTTCCTTCAGTATTATTATTTTGCTGTATAGTCCTGAAAGTCTGCAGTGAACATTTGATTTGTATTGATCAGAATTACGAAATTCAGAAAAAAAGTCCTGTCTTTTATGTTGGGATTTTGGGGGGGGGTTTGTGTTATTTCTATTTTTCATTTTATTTTGGGGGGGTGAAGTGTCTGTGAATTTTGGGTGTGGCTAATATGGCTCTCTGTCCTTCTTTGCTGTCTGTCCCTACGCTGAACACCTGAAAATGAAAAGTCCCACAATGCCACAGGACTGCGCTTACGTACAACAAGCAAGCAGTAAACCGTGTAAAAAGGTTCCTACGTCTACGGATTTTACCCATAAGCTGGCTGTAGAATTTGGGCGTGTCCAGCAGAGACGACAGTAGGACTACGGGGGAGCAGAGGGTGGAGACAAAGAGGGGGCCGATGAATGTTCGGGGCACCACACCAGGGAACTCATGATGGTCAAACTGAAAGACATGAATGCAATACAAGGTTAAACAAAATACCTGACAGTACAGGTGCGAAACTCAAGCCCACCATTCTTTTAAAGGGGAACATTATCAGCAGACCTATGCAAGCGTCAATATATACCTTGATGGTGCAGAAAAAAGACCATCTATTTTCTTAACCGATTTCCGAACTCTAAATGGGTGAATTTTGGCGAATTAAACGCCTTTCTGTTTATCGTGCTGGAAGCGATGACGTCAGAATGTGCCGTCGCCGAGGTAACACACCCACCCTTTTCATTTTCAACACATTACAAACACCGGGTCTCAGCTCTGTTATTTTCCGTTTTTTTTTACTATTTTTTGGAACCTTGGAGACATCATGCCTCGTCGGTGTGTTGTCGGAGGGTGTAACAACACTAACAGGGAGGGATTCAAGTTGCACCACTGGCAAGAAATCTGCCGCCAGACCCCCATTGAATGTGCCAGAGTGTCTCCACATTTGACCGGCGATGCTAAGACAGACATGGCACAGAGATGTATGGATAACCTGCAAATGCATTTGCAACGATAGTCAACGAAATCACAAAGGTGAGTTTTGTTGATGTTGACTGCCAGCTAATCGATGCTAACATGCTACGCTAATCGATGCTAACATGCTATTTACCGGCGGTGCTAAAGCAGACATGGAACAGAGATGTATGGATAACCTGTAGATGCATTTGCAACTATATATATATATTTTTTTTATTTATTTTTTTTTCCAAGATGGCGCTGCTGTAGTGGCTGCTGTAGGCAGGAGCTCTGTGCTCTTGTGTCATCCTTTTGTGTTTCCCTCTTGTTTTCATGTGGTATTATATTTTTTTGCATTTTGGTCCGGGACCCTTTGGGACTGTGTGACAAGGGGTGGCACTTTCGTGACCTCTGTGGTGCTTTTTTTGTGGACTTCTGGATCTGCCTCCCGGGAGACTTTTGGCCATGGAGACCAGCTGCAGGGTCTCTGCTACACCAGAGTCTGTTTGGATGTACTGGAGGAGATGCGGATGAGGGGACAGGACTGTGGAGCTAGCACTGAGCTACTGGGACGGAGAGGCTTCGCGGTGTCTTGGCTGGGTGAGCAGGAGTCGGACACCTCAGTCACCTTGGACGTATCCTCGCTCATCCATGCGGACTGGACACTGGCCGAGAGTGGAGTCGGCTGTCTTGGTTGCCTTGTTGGGTCTGCTCCTGTCTCTGGCCATGCTCCCTCCACCCCAGCAGACGATGGCGTGGAACAACGCAGAGGCCACCACAGTGGATATGCTTATTTTACTTTTTATTCATAGCTGTATGTAGAAGTGTCTGGTTGTATCTGCTGCTTTAATGTCTTTAATGTCCTCTGTGTTCTTTGATGTTTGATGTTTCCCTCTTACACACATGGAAGAGGGATGTGTACTATGGCTATGAGTTGTTGTTTTTTTTTTTCCCTTGGCCTCAGTCTGCACCCCCACTCCAGGGCCTAGGCTAAGACCGATTTTTTAATTTTATTTTAATCTTCTATTTTTTTCTTCCCCCCCCACCCCACCCCCCTTGTTTACCTGTATGTCATCTTTTTTGTAAGGGGCGCTGGAAGCCGGCAGACCCGTCAGCGATCCTGTTCTGTCTCCCTGTAATGTTTGTCTGATCTTGAATGGGATTGTGCTGAAAATTTTAATTTTCCTGAAGGAACTCTCCTGACGGAATAAATAAAGTACTATCTATCTATCTATCTATATTACGTTTCCTCCCACCCACATTTAATGCGAAACAAACACTTACCAATCGACGGTTTTAAGTTGCTCCAGTGTCACGAGATGCGAAAGTCCTGATCGTTTGGTCCGCACATTTTACCGGCGATGCTAACGCAGCTATTCGGCCATGCTATGGCTATGAATAGCGTCAATAGCTATTCGCTCAATAGCTTCAGTTTCTTCTTCAATACTTTCATACTCCAACCATCTGTTTCAATACATGCGTAATCTGTTGAATCGCTTAAGTCGCTGAAATCCGAGTTTGAATCCGAGCTAATGTCACTATATCTTGCTGTGGTATTCCCATTGTTTGTTTACATTGGCAGCACTGTGTGACGTCACAGGGAAATGGCCAGTGTCTTCGCAGAGAGCGAAAATAAGGCACATTAAAGCTTTATTTAGGGATATTCCGAGACCGGTAAAATTTTGAAAAAAACTTCAAAAAATACAACAAGCCACTGGGAACTGATTTTTATTGTTTTTAACCCTTTTGAAATTGTGATAATGTTCCCCTTTAACGTGGTCCGCCACATCATTTTATGCGGTTCGTTATGTCATTTCAGGCGGCCGTCTACATTATTTTGTAGCCTGCCACATCATTTTGTGTGGTTAGTCACAGCATTTTATGTGGCCCGCCACATCATTTAGTGTAGTCTACTATGTCATTTCATATAATCTGCCACATTTTTTAAAGTAGTCCTTGATTTCATGGGGTCTCCTGCAGTATCTTATGTGGTGCACCACATCGTTTTGTGTCATTTAAGTTGCCTGCGAAAGGCAAGGAGTAAGAAAGCACTTTTTGGCTAAATGTACTGTACTGCATGCACACAGTTTGTCCGACACTTTAAAGGCCTACTGAAAGCCACTACTAGCGACCACGCAGTCTGATAGTTTATACATCAATGATGAAATATTAACATTGAAACACATGCCAATACGGACGGTTTAGTTTACTAAATTGCAATTTTAAATTTCCCGCGGAGTTTCTTGTTGAAAATGTCGCGGAATGATGACGCGTGTTTGTGACATTATTGGTTGAGTGGACATTTTTAGCCCAGCCCCACTTACGGCTAAAAGTCGTCTCTTTTCATCGCATAATTACACATTATTTTGGACATCTATGTTGCTGAATCTTTTGCGATTTGTTCAATTAATAATGGAGACTATAAAGAAGAATGCTGTTGGTGGAAAGCGGTGGATTGCAGCTGCCTTTAGCAACCAGAACACAGCCGGTGTTTCTTTGTTTGTTGTGACACTTTAGCGAAAATGTTTCTCAACCACATGTCAACCAGCAAGTTTTTGGATGACAAAATTGTGATATTAAGTCGGCTCTTATCGGAGACTTCAGACTCAGACATACTTGTGCGGAGTTAGCGTCCTTCAGCAGCAGCTGTCATCTTGGCTCCTCCATTGGCTTCTCTCAGAGACACTGGCGGTCACCGCAGCCCTCCGACTTTCAGGTTTGACTTTATAATCTCACTAAAACACTATTAACACAATAAGCAGATAAGGGATTTTCCAGAAGTATCCTAGTAAATGTGTCTAATAACATGCGAATCGCTCCCACTGCCCAGTCTTTTTTTTTTTTTAATTTTCTAGTCGTAACTCCCTCCAAATAGCACTAAAACAATGGCTTTCTTGAACTGATTTATTGAAGGCTTCCTTTCCCTTCAATTCACCGTGAAAACTGAAATAAAATAAAGCACGTTACAAACGTAAAAATAATAACATGCACAGCATGTGGATCAAACATTTTACCAAGTAAAATACCAGCAAATGATAAACAACGGCGTGGCGCAGTGGGGGAGTGGCCGTGCGCAACCCGAGGGTCACTGGTTCAAATCCCACCTAGAACCAACCTCGTCACGTCCGTTGTGTCCTGAGCAAGACACTTCACCCTTGCTCCTGATGGGTGCTGGTTGGCGCCTTGCATGGCAGCTCCCTCCATCAGTGTGTGAATGTGTGTGTGAATGGGTAAATGTGGAAGTAATGTCAAAGCGCTTTGAGTACCTTGAAGGTAGAAAAGCGCTATACAAGTACAACCCATTTATCATTTAAATACCTTGTTGGCCTGCATGCTTCTTTTAGGAGAAAATTGTGATCTTCTGGCTCTTATAACCCAAACGCTGAAAGTCCCTGTGACACTCAGCCGCTCTCTTTCTCCCTTCTCATTGCATCCAAGAAATGTTCACTCATACCCGGAAGTAGCTTCCTTATAGCCGTTGACAGACCAAACGAGACACTTCAAAATAAAAGTATGCCCACAAACTTAAGAAAAAGGCATGAAATAACATTTTTAACCATAGTAACATAAATAAGCCTTCTTGTGAACTTTTATACATTTTGGTTCAAAGGTCTACTGAAATGAGGGTGGGGACGTATATTGTCGCCTGGAAGAGTTAGGGCTGCATGGGATTCTGGGTATTTGTTCTGTTGTGTTTATGTTGTATTAAGGTTCGGATGTTCTCCTGAAATGTGTTTGTCATTCTTGTTTGGTGTAGGTTCACTGTCTGGCACATATTTGTAACGGTGTTAATTTAGTTTTTACAGCCACCCTCAGTGTGACCTGTATGACTATTGATCAAATATGTCTTGCAACATCACACGTGTGTACTGCACAGCCAGATGCAACAAATAAATGGGCTTGCACGCTGTTAGTACAGAGTGTAGAGGGCGCTAAAAGCTGTGTCATTATGGCAACCCATGAGTATTGTTGATTGGGTAAAAATCGGCAGGGATTTCTAGAGAATGAATACTCTAAAATTAAAGGCCTACTGAAATGAGATTATCTTATTTAAACGGGGATAGAAGGTCCATTCTGTGTCATACTTGATCATTTCGCGATATTGCCATATTTTTGCTGAAAGGATTTCGTAGAGAACATCCACGATAAAGTTTGCAACTTTCGGTGCTAAGATAAAAGCCCTGCCTCTACCGGAAGTCACAGACGATGACGTCACATGTTTGATGGCTCCTCACATATTCACATTGTTTTTAATGGGAGCCTCCAACAAAAAGTGTTATTCACCGAGAATAACAATTTCCCCATTAATTTGAGCGAGGATGAAAGATTTGTGTTTGAGGATATTGATAGCGACGGACTAGAAAAAAAACGCGATTGCATTGAGACGGATTCCGATGTTTTTAGAAACATTTACTAGGATAATTCTGGGAAATCCCTTATCTTTCTATTGTGTTGCTAGTGTTTTAGTGAGTTTAATATTACCTGATAGTCGGAAGGGTGTGTTGACGCGCAGTGTCTCAGGTGAGTCGACGGCAGCTATGGACGGCACAAGCTCAGCTTTTCTCCGGTAAGAACTGACTTTTTAACCACAATTTTCTCACCGAAACCTGCTGGTTGACATGTGGCCGGGATCCATGTTCTCTTGACCGCGCTCTGATCCATAGGAAAGTTTCACCTCCAGGAATTTTAAACAAGGAATCACCGTGTGTTTGTGTGGCTAAAGGCTAAAGCTTCCCAACTCCATCTTTCTACTGTGACTTCTCCAATAATAATTGAACAAATTGGAAAAGATTCAGCAACACAGATGTCCAAAAAACTGTATAATCATGCCATTAAAGCAGACGACATTTAGCTGTGTGTGTGCGCAGCGCTCATACTTCCTAAAAACCTGTGACGTCTTGCGTACACGTCATCATTACACGACGTTTCGAAGACGAAACTCCCGGGAAATTAAAATTTGTAAATTAGTAAACTAAAAAGGACGTATTGGCATGTGTTGCAATGTTAATATTTCATCATTGATATATAAACTATCAGACTGCGTGGTGGGTAGTAGTGGGTTTCAGTAGGCCTTTAAATTCCCTCATTCTGTTTTCAGAGAAATAAGAAAAATTATAGATGGATAGATAGATAGATAGATAGTACTTTATTTATTCCGTCAGGAGAGTTCCTTCAGGAAAATTACAATTTTCAGCACAATCCCATTCAAGATCAGACAAACATTACAGGGAGACAGAACAGGATCGCTGACGGGTCTGCCGGCTTCCAGCGCCCCTTACAAAAAAGATGACATACAGGTAAACAAGGTATAACAATCATTAGTAGTAACAGTTACACTAGTCATTCACTCTAACTTTCCTCATCCACAAATCTTTCATCCTCGCTCAAATTAATGGGGAAATTGTCACTTTCTTGGTCCGAATCGCTCTCGCTGCTGGTGGCCATGATTGTACACAATGTGAGGCTGTGAGGAGCTCCACAACCCGTGATGTCACCCGCACATCGTCTGCTACTTCCGACACAGGCAATGCTTTTTTATTAGCGACCGAAAGTTGCGAACTTTATCGGCGATGTTCTCTACTAAATCCTTTCAGCAAAAATATGGCAATACCACGAAATGATCAAGTATGACACATAGAAAGGACCTGCTATCCCCGTTTGAATATGAAAATCTCATTCCAGTAGGCCTTTAACTTTTATGTAGTTGTGTATCTTTTTTTAATGGACCTTTGTGTATGTGCCATCAACTTGCTGGGGGCTGCAGTTTGAAAATGGCCCTTGCTGTTATATATCCATTAATGTGAATTGTCTCCCAATATAAAGATGATACGTGTTTTTCCATATGTAGTAACAGAAACCAAAACGAGCAAAGAAAATGTCAACATTGTTGTCAAGTGACTTGTAATACTGCCTTCTCGACAACATATGATGATGCTTACCTTGTCAAAGTCAAGTCTGTGATATAGAAGATCATGAGCCGCTTGCAGGTTAAAGCTTTCCTCCACTTTTGTGAAGGGACATATAATTAAGTGTAAAAAAGCCACACATATAAGTAATAACAGCAGTGACGGATACAAAACATTCTCCTTTACCGCCATGACAGCGGACGGATTGTTTCTTCTTCCGGTACGGACCGGATATGAGCTGTCAACACGTGTATTGAGCCAACATTGACATATTTTTAAATAGTTTAAGTAAAATTGATACTCTTAATATAATAATCTATATACATTGATTTTTTATTTTTTATTTGATATTTCTAGATTTGCAAGGCGTGGAAGAAGCTCTATTGTCCCGAGCGTGGCGGCAGGTGATTGGCTGTGAGTTTGATTGGCAGACAAAAAGAGCCAATCAGCACAAGCCACAATTCGACAGATGGGCTGACGCGGAAGACTGGAAGTGGCGGCCGACACTTTCATCAGCCGGCATGTAAATACCGCTTTTTTTGCGCTTTGGATCTCAACGCTGATTCATGTATTATTGCGCACGGTGCTTTTAAATGTGTCCAGTATTATTGTCATAAGTATATATAGTGTGGTATGTATTGTTAGTTCCGATGAAACGGCGAGATGCTGTCAACCGGTGCAGAACTGAAGCTCCTCTGGCTTTTGTCCTGTCTTGTTCTTTTTTTACTTTTCCAAGTTGTGAATTCAAAGAAGGATCTACAAAGCGCCTGCAGTACCTGCCAACAAATTACAAATAACTTCAACGAGGTGAGACCAAGCATGCATGCATTTCTCAATGAACTACAAACCGCGTTTCCATATGAGTTGGGAAATTGTGTTAGATGTAAATATAGACGGAATACAATGATTTGCGAATCTTTTTCAACCCACATTCAATGGAATGCACTACAAAGACAAGATATTTGATGTTCAAACTCCTAAACTTTTTTTTTTTTTGCAAATAATAAATAACTTTGAATTTTTGGCTGCAACACGTGCCAAAGTAGTTGGGAAAGGGCATGTTCACCACTGTGTTACATCACATTTTCTTTTAACAACGTTTGGGAACTGAGGAAACTAATTGTTGAAGCTCTGAAAGTGGAATTCTTTCCCATCCTTGCTTGATGTACATCTTAAACTTGTTGTCATATTTTACGCTTCATAATGCGCCACACATTTTTGTAGATGGTAAAATCCCTAAATTCCTTGCAATAGCTCGTTGAGAAATGTTGTTCTAAAACTGTTCGACAATTTGCTTACAACTTGGTGACCCTCACCCCATCCTTGTTTGTGAATTACTTAGCATTTCATGTAAACTGATTTTATACCCAATCATGGCACCCACCTGTTCCCAATTAGCCTGCACACCTGTGAGATGTTCCAAATAAGTGTTTGATGAGCATTCCTCAACTTTATCAGTATTTACTGCCAGCTATCCCAACTTCTTTGTCACATGTTGCTGGCATCAAATTGTAAAGGGTTTGATTATTTCCAAAATAAAAAAATGTTCATCAGTTTAAACATCAAATATGTTGTATTTGTAGCATATTCAACTGAATATGGGTTGAAAATGATTTGCAAATCATTGTATTCTGTTTATATTTACATCTAACACAATTTCCCAACTCATATGGAAACGGGGTTTGTAGTTGGTGTAATCACATAACAGCCTGTCTAACTCCATCCATCCATTTCCTACCGCTTATTCCCTTTGGAGCGGCGGTGGCCGCTGGAGCCTATCTCAGCTACAGTCGGGCGGAAGGCGGGGTACACCCTGAACAAGTCGCCACCTCTTGGCAGGGCCAACATAGATAGACAGACAACATTCACACTCACATTCACACACTAGGGCCAATTTAGTGTTGCCAATCAACCTATCCCCAGGTGCATGTCTTTGGAAGTGGGAGGAAGCCGGAGAACCCGGAGGGAACCCAAGCATTCACGGGGAGAACATGCAAACTCCACACAGAAAGATCCCAAGCCAGGGATTAAACCCCAGACTACTCAGGACCTTCACACAGAACGATCCCAAGCCCGGGATTGAACCCCAGACTACTCAGGACCTCTACACAGAAAGATCCCGAGCCTGGGATGGAACCCCAGACTACTCAAGACCTTCACACATATTGATTGATTGATTTAATACTTTTATTAGTAGATTGCACAGTTCAGTACATTTTTCGTACAATTGACCACTAAATGCTAACACCCGAATAAGTTTTTCAACTTGTTTAAGTCGGGGTCCACGTTAATCAATTCATGGATTGAACCCCAGACTACTCGGGACGTTCACACAGAAAGATCCTGAGCCCGGGATTGAACCCCAGACTACTCAGGACGTTCACACAGAAAGATGCCAAGCCTGGGATTGAACCCCAGACTACTCAGGACCTACTCACAGAAAGATCCTGAGCCCGGTATTGAACCCCAGACTACTCAGGACCTTCTCACAGAAAGATCCCAAGCCTGGGATTGAACCCCAGACTACTCAGGACCTTCTCACATAAAGATCCCAAGCCCGGGATTGAACCCCAGACTACTCAGGACCTCCACACAGAAAGATCCCGAGCCCGTGATTGAACCCCAGACTACTCAGGACCTTCTCACAGAAAGATCCCGAGCCCGGGATTGAACCCCAGACTACTCAGGACCTTCACACAGAAAGATCCCGAGCCCGGGATTGAACCCAAGACTACTCAGGACGTTCACACAGAAAGATCCCAAGCCTGGGATTGAACCCCAGACTACTCAGGACCTTCACACAGAAAGATCCCGAGCCCGGGATTGAACCCAAGACTACTCAGGACGTTCACACAGAAAGATGCCAAGCCTGGGATTGAACCCCAGACTACTCAGGACCTACTCACAGAAAGATCCTGAGCCCGGTATTGAACCCCAGACTACTCAGGACCTTCTCACAGAAAGATCCCAAGCCTGGGATTGAACCCCAGACTACTCAGGACCTCCACACAGAAAGATCCCGAGCCCGTGATTGAACCCCAGACTACTCAGGACCTTCTCACAGAAAGATCCCGAGCCCGGGATTGAACCCCAGACTACTCAGGACCTTCACACAGAAAGATCCCGAGCCCGGGATTGAACCCAAGACTACTCAGGACGTTCACACAGAAAGATCCCAAGCCTGGGATTGAACCCCAGACTACTCAGGACCTTCTCACATAAAGATCCCAAGCCCGGGATTGAACCCCAGACTACTCAGGACCTTCTCACATAAAGATCCCAAGCCCGTGATTGAACCCCAGACTACTCAGGACCTTCTCACATAAAGATCCCAAGCCCGTGATTGAACCCCAGACTACTCAGGACCTTCTCACAGAAAGATCCCAAGCCCGGGATTGAACCCCAGACTACTCAGGACCTTCACACAGAAAGATCCCAAGCCCGGGATTTTGATTGATTGATTGATTGATACTTTTATTAGTAGATTGCACAGTACAGTACATATTCCCTACAATTGACCACTAAATGGTAATAAGTTTTTCAACTTGTTTAAGTCGGGGTCCACGTTAATCAATTCATGGTAAATTCATGGTTTGAACCCCAGACTACTCAGGACGTTCACACAGAAAGATCCCGAGCCCGGGATTGAACCCCAGACTACTCAGAACCTTCATATTGTGAGGCAGACGCACTAACCCCTCTGTCTAACTCCTATTTTTTTCTATATTTCAGGGCTATGACAGAACTGCAAAGCAAAACTTTGGTGGCGGTAACACCGCGTGGGAGGAGAGGAAACTGTCCAAATATGAGACGAGGTGAGACAAGTCAGGTCAACCTGACACAGGTCATCAAAGCTGGCACAAAAAAGGCTTGTACTTAGTTTGCAATATTGCATGATTTCTATTACTATCACTTTAGCATGATGACGTAGGAAAAAGTTTGCATACTTCTAAGATGGTGCCAAGTATCAAAAGCCAGGATTTGTGGGTTCAAACCAAAAATAATTGCAAAAATGCTAGCATAAAAGATTAGCATGCTAACCTAAAATAAGTTAATTTAATTTTAAGATGGTGCCAAGTACAAACCCTGTTTCCATATGAGTTGGGAAATTGTGTTAGATGTAAATATAAACAGAATACAATGATTTGCAAATCATTTTCAACCCATATTCAGTTGAATATGCTACAAAGACAACATATTTGATGTTCAAACTGATAAACCTTTTTTTTTTTTTTTTGCAAATAATCATTAACTTTAGAATTTGATGCCAGCAACACGTGACAAAGAAGTTGGGAAAGGTGGCAATAAATACTGATAAAGTTGAGGAATGCTCATCAAACACTTATTTGGAACATCCCACAGGTGTGCAGGCTAATTGGGAACATGTGGGTGCCATGATTGGGTATAAAAGCAGCTTCCCAAAAAATGCTGAGTCTTTCACAAGAAAGGATGGGGCGAGGTACACCCCTTTGTCCACAACTGCGTGAGCAAATAGTCAAACAGTTTAAGAACAAAGTTTCTCAAAGTGCAATTGCAAGACATTAAGGGATTTCAACATCTACGCTCCATAATATCATCAAAAGTTTCAGAGAATTTGGAGAAATCACTGCACGTAAGCAGCATGGCCGGAAACCAACATTGAACGAACGTGGCCTTTGATCCCTCAGGTGGCACTGTATCAAAATCCGACATCAATCCCTAAAGGATATCACCACATGGGCTCAGGAACACTTCAGAAAAATACAGTTCACCGCTCCATCTGTAAGTGCAAGTTAAAGCTCTACTATGCAAAGCGAAACCCATTTATCAATATCCAGAAACGCCGCCGGCTTCTCTGGGCTCGAGATCATCTAAGATGGACTGATGCCAAGTGGAAAAGTGTTCTGTGGTCTGACGAGTCCACATTTCAAATTGTTTTGGGAAATATTCAACATCGTGTCGTCCGGACCAAAGGAGAAGCGAACCATCCAGACTGTTATCGAAGCAAAGTTTAAAAGCCAGCATCTGTGATGGTATGGGGGTGCATTAGTGCCCAAGGCATGGGTAACTTACACATCTGTGAAGGCACCATTAATGCTGAAAGGTACATACAGGTACAACATATGCTGCCATCTAAGCAACGTTATCATGGACGCCCCTGCTTATTTCAGCAAGAAAATGCCAAACCACATTCAGCACGTGTTACAACAGCGTGGCTTCTTAAAAAATTGACTGCGGGTACTTTCCTGGCCCGACTGAAGTCCAGACCTGTCTCCCATCAAAAATGTGTGGCGCATTATGAAGTGTAAAATACGACAGCGGCGACCCCGGACTGTTGAACGACTGAAGCTCTACATAAAACAAGAATGGGAAAGAATTCCACTTTCAAAGCTTCAACAATTAATTTCCTCAGTTCCCAAACGTTTATTGAGTGTTGTTAAAAGTAAAGGTGATGTAACACGGTGGTGAACATGCCCTTTCCCAACTACTTTAGTATGTGTTGCAGCCATGAAATTCTAAGTTAATTATTGTTTGCAAAAAAAAATAAAGTTCACGAGTTTGAACATCAAATATCGTGTCTTTGTAGTGCATTCAACTGAATATGGGTTGAAAAGGATTTGCAAATCATTGTATTCCGTTTATATTTACATCTAACACAATTTCCCAACTCATATGGAAACGGGGTTTGTATTAAAATCAATGGATTTGAAGGTTAAACACATCATCCATCCATCTTCTACCGCTTATTCCCTTTTGGGGTTGCGGGGGGCGCTGGCGCCTATCTCAGCTACAATCGGGCGGAAGGCAGGGTACACCCTGGACAAGTCGCCACCTCATCGCATAAAATGAGCAAAATGCTAGAATACAAAGGTTGGCATGCTAACCTTAGTATGATGACATAGGAAATGTTGGCGTATTTTTAAGATAGGGCCAAGGATCAAAAAACATTGATTTTAAGGTTAAACATATACATAAGCAATAATTTTAACATGCTAATGTTAACAGAATGACATAGGAAATGTTGTCGTACTTCTAAGATAGTGCCAAGTATCAAAAACCATGGGTTTTAAGGTTGAACGTATACATTAGCAACAATTTTAACATGCTAATGTTAACATGATGACATAGAAAATGTTGGCAAACTTCTAAGATGATGCCAAGTGTCAAAAACCATGGATTTTAAGGTTAAACATATAAATTAGCAACATTTTTAACATGCTAATGTTAACCTGATGACATAGGAAATGTTGGCAAACTTCTAAGATAGTGCCATCCATTTTCTACCGCTTATTCCCTTTGGGGGCGCTGGTGCCTATCTCAGCTATATTCGGGCGGAAGGCGGTGTACACCCTGGACAAGTCGCCACCTCATCGCAGATAAGATGGTGCCAAGTATCAAAAACCATGGATTTTAAGGTTAAACATATAAATTTGCACAATTTTAACATGCTAATGTTAACATGATGACATAGGAAATGTTGGCGTACTTCTAAGATGGTGTCAGGAATAAAAAAACTTGGATTTTAGGTTAAACATATTCATTAGCAACAATTTTAACATGCTAATGTTCACATGATGACATAGGAAATGTTGGCGTACTTCTAAGATGAGGCCAAGTATCAAAAACCATGGATTTTAAGGTTAAACATATAAATTAACAACAATTTTAACATGCTAATGTAACATGATGACATAGGAAATGTTGGCGTACTTCTAAGATGATGCCAAGTATCAAAAACCATGGATTTTAAGGTTAAACATATAAATTAACAACAATTTTAACATGCTAATGTAACATGATGACATAGGAAATGTTGGCGTACTTCTAAGATGGTGCCAAGTATCGGAAACAATGGATTTTAAGGTTAAACATATAGATTAGCAACAATTTTAACATGCTAACATTAACATGATGACATAGGAAATGTTGGCAAACTTCTAAGATGGTGCCAAGTATCAAAAACCATGGATTTTAAGGTTAAACATATAAATTAGCAACAATTTTAACATGCTAACATTAACATAATGACATAGGAAATGTTGGCAAACTTCTAAGATGGTGCCAAGTATCAAAAACCATGGATTTTAAGGTTAAACATATAAATTAATAACAATTGTAGCGTGTTAATGTTAACATTAGCACACAAGAAAAGTTTGTGTGTTTTTTTTTTTTAAGATGATGCCAAGTATCGGAAGCCATAATTTTTAGGTTTAAACAAATAAAATCTCCAAAAATGCTAACAGAAAATGTTAGCATCCTAATAAAGGACTAGTTAGCATACATCTAAATTCCATTGTTTTTAGGTTCAAACATACAAAATTCGATAAAATGCTGGTATAAAGCGTTGGCATACTAGTGTTAGCATGAGGACAGAGGGAAAGTTAACATACTTTCAAGAGGTTGTCAAGTATTGAAAGCAGGGACTTAGGTTCAAGCAAATGAAATAGGCTAAAATGTTAGCATAAAACATTAGCATGCTAAAACAAGACAAGTTAGCATACTTTTAAGTTGGTGCAAAGTATCAAAAGCCATATAAAATGAGCCAAAATGCTAAAATAAAATGTTAGCATGCTAACGTTAACATGATGAGACTGGAGAACTTGGCTTACTTCTAAGGTGGTGCCAAGTATCGGAAGTTATAATTTTTAGGTTTAAATAAATAAAATGAGCAAAAATGCTAGCTGAAAACGTTGGCATGTTAATAGGGGACAAGTTAGCATACTTCAAAACGGCGCCAAGTATCTAATTTCATGATTTTTATGTTTAAACTTACACAATTAGATAAATGGTAGTATAAAGCGTAGTATGCTGACACAGGAAAAGTTAGCGTACTTCTAAGAGGTTGATTTGTAGGTTTAAACGAATGAAATCGGCTAAAAAATTTGCATAAAACTTTAGCATGCTGAAATAAGAGAAGTTAGCATGCTTTTAAAGGCCTACTGAAATGAGATTTTCTTATTTAAACGGGGATAGCAGGTCCATTCTATGTGTCATACTTGATCATTTCGTGGTATTGCCATATTTTTGCTGAAAGGATTTAGTAGAGAACATCGATGATAAAGTTTGCAACTTTTGGTGCTGATAAAAAAGCCTTGCCTGTACCGGAAGTAGCAGACGATGTGCGCGTGACGTCACCGGTGTGAGAGCTCCTCACATTGTTTATATTGTGAGCCACCAGCAGTAAGAACAATTCGGACCGAGAAAGCGAGGATTTCCCCATTAATTTGAGTGAGGATGAAATATTTGTGGATGAGGAAAGTTAGAGTGAAACACTAAAAAAAAAAAAAAAAAGGTGGCAATGGGAGAGTTTCAGATGTAATTAGACACATTTAATAGGATAATTCTGGAAAATGCCTTATCTTCTTATTGTGTTAATAGTATTTTAGTGAGATTATAAAGTCATACCTGAAAGTCGGATGGCTAAGGTGAACGCCAGTGTCTCAGAGAAGCCTAGGAGCCAAGATCACAGCTGCTTTTTTGAGCTGCAGGATGAGGTCACGTAATCCACTCAAGTCCCACTGGGTGTGAATCTCCCTTGCCCTTATGTGGGCCTACCGAGGATGTCGTAGTGGTTTGTGTTGTGGTTTGTGCAGCCCTTTGAGACACTAGTGATTTAGGGCTATATAAGTAAACATTGATTGATTGATCGAAGTCTCTGGTAAGAGCCGACTTAATATCACAAATTTCCCATCCAAAAACTTGCTGGTTGACGTAGAGAAACATGTTGGCTTGACCGGTCTGTTAAAGCTTCACAACAAACAAAGAAACACCGGCTGTATTTCGGTGCTAAAGGCAGCTGCAATACACCGTTTTCCACCAACAGCATTCTTCTTTGACGTCTCCATTATTAATTGAACAAATTGCAAAAGATTCAGCAACACAGATGTCCAAAATACTGTGTAATTTTGCGATGAAAATAGATGACTTTTAGCCGTAAGTGGGGCTGGGCTAAAAATGTCCACTCAACCAATAACGTCACAAACACACGTCATCATTCTGCGACGTTTTCAACAGGAAAGACTGCGGGAAATTTAAAATTGCAATTTAGTAAACTAAAAAGGCCGTATTGGCATGTGTTGCAATGTTAATATTTCATCATAGATATATAAACTATCAGACTGCGTGGTCGCTAGTAGTGGGTTTCAGTAGGCCTTTAAATGAATGAAATCGGCTAAAAAATTTGTATAAAACATTAGCATGCTAAAAAAAGAAAAGTTAGCCTACTTCTAAGTTGTTGCTAGTTATCAAAAGCCATAATTGTTAGTAGGGCTGCGAATCTTTGGGTGTCCCACGATTCGATTAAATATCCATTCTTGGGGTCACGATTCGATAATATATCAATTTTTTTTTTTTTCCCCATTCAAAGCGATTCTCGATTCCAAAACAATATTTTTACGATTCAAAAGGATTCTGTATTCATTCAATACATGGGATTTCAGCAGGATCTACCCCAGTCTGCTGACATGCTAGCAGAGTAGTAAATTTTTGTAAAAAGCTTTTATAATTGTAAAGGACAATGTTTTATCAACTATTGCAATAATGTAAATTTGTTTTAACTATTAAACAAACCAAAAATATGACTTATCTTTGTGAAAACATTGGACACAGTGTGTTGTCAAGCTTATGAGATGCGATGCAAGTGTAAGCCACTGTGACACTATTGTTCTTTTTTATTATTGTTATAAATGTCTAATGATAATGTCAATGAGGGATTTTTAATCACTGCTATGCTGAAATTATAACTAATATTGATACTGTTGTTGATAATATTCATTTTAGTTTTACTACTTTTGGTTTGTTCTGTGTCGTGTTTGTGTCTCCTCTCAATTGCTCTGTTTATTGCAGTTCTGAGTGTTGCTGGGTCAGGTTCGGTTTTGGAATTGGATTGTATTATTATGGTATTGCTGGGTAGTGGTTTGTTGGATCGATTTTTTATCTTTATTTTTTTTAATCGATTTAAAAAAAAAAAAAAAAGATTCTGAATCGCACAACGTATCCAAATCGATTTTTTCCCACACCCCTAATATATATATATATATATATATACACAACTTGTGTGTATATATATATATATATATATATATATATATATATATATATATATTACAGGGTAAATATAAAGTATCTTATACAGTATTGTTGCATCTGTGCAAATATATAAATAAATATAAAAAATGATCTTATACAGTATGTGTCTCCTCTCAATTGCTCTGTTTATTGCAGCTCTGAGTGTTGCTGGGTCAGGTTCGGTTTTGGAATTGGATTGCATTGTTATGGTATTGCTGTGTAGTGGTTTGTTGGATTGATTAAAAAAAAATCATGTTTAAAAAAAAAAAAGAAAATCGATTCTGAATCGCACGACGTATTGGATTCGATTTGTATTCGAATCGATTTTTTTCCCACACCCCTAATTGTTAGGTTTAAACATACAAGATTATATAAAATGCTGGTATAAAGCTTCTAAGACGGTGCCAAGTATCTAATTCCATGATTTTTAGGTTTAACTGAACAACCCTAGATAAATTCAGCATTGGCACACTAGCACGTGACCCGATAAGAGGAATCGACTAAAGTGGATGCAATCGTTTGAAAATATTGTTTTTCTTTCCTTGCAGCGAGATCCGTCTGACGGAGATCATGGAGGACTTGTGTGACAGCAGCAGCTTTGAGTGCAACCACATGTTAGAGGAGCACGAGGAGCTTTTCGAAATGTGGTGGTTCAGGAGGTCGGTCAGTTCCAGCTTGACCCAAAATATCGCCTGATCAGAATGTTTCATTTTTTTTCCATGCTTTTGTGGTCACACTGCAGGAAAACAAAACATCCTGATCTGTACAAATGGTTCTGCATTGAGAACATTAAAGTGTGCTGTCCTAAAGGCACGTTTGGACCCGACTGCAATGGTAAGAAAAACATTTTTGTTTTCATTAACACGGGCCAGAAATGGTATCTCGTTTGGGCTGAGCGATTCATGGGAAGACTCTGAAACTTATTTACAGAGTCTCAATCCAAAAGGAATCTCATGCCAGTTGTCTGGAAAACTCTTTCTCTACATAAAATTACAGAATTTTTAGAGTGAAATCCTCGTTTATTAACCAAAATGGAGGCTGAAAGGCCTACTGAAACCCACTACTACCCACCATGCAGTCTGATAGTTTATATATCAACGATGAAATATTAACATTGCAACACATGCCAATACGGCCTTTTTAATTTACTAAATTGCAATTTTAAATTTCGCGCGGAAGTATCATGCTAAAACGTTGCGGTATTATAATTGTAGAGGACATTTTGTTCCAGCACCGTTCGCAGCTATAAGTCGTCTCTTTTCATCGCATAATTCCACAGCAATTTTTTCAATGAATAATGGAGACGTCAAAGAAGAAAGCTGTAGGTGGGAAGCGGTGTATTGCGGCCGCCTTTAGCAACACAAACACAGCCGGTGTTTCATTGTTTACATTCCCAAAAGATGACGGTGAAGCTTTGCTATGGAACAGAGCAGTCAAGCGAACACGGTTGGATTGGACCACACACACAAAGTATAGTGTATTATGCAGCGATCATTTCGAAAGATCGTGTTTCAAAGAGGGTCCCTTGCGAAGGGCAGATATGGGCATCGCCGCCACCCGTCGATTGGTGCTGGAGAAAGGTGCGGGGTCGACCTTCAGGTTGTACAGGTACGACCATATAATCTCACTAAAACACTAGTAACACAATAAGCAGATGAGGGATTTTCCAGAATTATCCTAGTAAATTTGTTTAACATCTGAATCATGGGTAAAGTCTTTTTTTTTTTTTTTTCTGGTCCTTCACTCTCACTTTCCTCATCCACGAATCTTTCATTCTCGCTCAAATTAATGGGGAAATCGTTGCTTTCTCGGTTTGGAATCGCTCTGGCTGCTGGTGGCCATGATTGTAAACAATGTTCAGATGTGAGGAGCTCCACAACCCGTGAAGTCACGCGCACATCGTCTGCTACTTCCGGTACAGGCAAGGCTTTTTTTATCAGCGACCAAGAGTTGCGAACTTTATCGTGGATGTTCTCTACTAAATCCTTTCAGCAAAAATATGGCAATATTGCAAAATGATCAAGTATGTAACATAAAATGGACCTGATATTCCCGTTTAAATAAGAAAATCTCATTTCAGTAGGCCCAAAAATGCTACTTATACTCCAGTGCGACTTGTATATGTTTCGTTTTCCTTCTTTATTATGCATTTTCGGCATGTGCGACTTATACTCCTAAAAAAACGGTATATGTATATATATTTTTTTATGTCAAAATGGAAGCAATGAATATATTAGTAAGAAAGATGGAGTACACTGTACATTGTTTTTCAGGCTTACACGGGCGACGTTAAATCAATCAATCAATCAATGTTTACTTATATAGCCCTAAATCACTAGTGTCTCAAAGGGCTGCACAAACCACTACGACCTCCTCGGTAGGCCCACATAAGGGCAAGGAAAATTCACACCCAGTGGGACGTCGGTGACAATGATGACTATGAGAACCTTGGAGAGGAGGAAAGCAATGGATGTCGAGCGGGTCTAACATGATACTGTGAAAGTTCAATCCATAATGGATCCAACACAGTCGCAAGAGTCCAGTCCAAAGCGGATCCAACACAGCAGCGAGAGTCCCGTTCACAGCGGAGCCAGCAGGAAACCATCCCAAGCGGAGGCGGATCAGCAGTGCAGAGATGTCCCCAGGCGAGCAGTACATGGCCACCGGATCGGACCGGACCCCCTCCACGCGGGAGAGTGGGACAGAGGAGAAAAAGAAAAGAAACGGCAGATCAACTGGTCTAAAAAGGGAGTCTATTTAAAGGCTAGAGTATACAAATGAGTTTTAAGCTGAGACTTAAATGCTTCTACTGAGGTGGCATCTCGAACTGTTACCGGGAGGGCATTCCAGAGTACTGGAGCCCGAATGGAAAACGCTCTATAGCCCACAGACTTTTTTTTGGGCTTTGGGAATCACTAATAAGCCGGAGTCCTTTGAAGGCAGATTTCTTGCCGGGACATATGGTACAATACAATCGGCAAGATAGGATGGAGCTAGACCGTGTAGTATTTTATACGTAAGTAGTAAAACCTTAAAGTCACATCTTAAGTGCACAGGAAGCCAGTGCAGGTGAGCCAGTACAGGCGTAATGTGATCAAACTTTCTTGTTCTTGTCAAAAGTCTAGTAGCCGCATTTTGTACCAACTGTAATCTTTTAATGCTAGACGTGGGGAGACCCGAAAATAATACGGTAATGATGTGGCGGGGCATTTAAATTAAGTGGCTGGTGAGCCACAAAAAAATAAACGTGGTGTGCCATGTAAAAATGATGTGGTAGCACACTTGAAATAAGTGGTTGGTGGGCCATTTACCGTATTTTTCGGAGTATAAGTCGCACCTGCCGAAAATCCATAATAAAGAAGGAAAAAAACATATATAAGTCGCACTGGAGTATAAGTCGCATTTTTTGGGGGAAATGTATTTGATAAAACCCAACACCAAGAATATACATTTGAAAGGCAATTTAAAATAAATAAAGAATAGTGAACAAAAGGCTGAATAAGTGTACGTTATATGAGGCATAAATAACCAACTGCTATGTTAACCTAACATATTATGGTAAGAGTCATTCAAATAACTAACATATAGAACATGCTATACCTTTACCAAACAATCTGTCACTCCTATTCGCTAAATCCCATGAAATCTTATACGTCTAGTCCAGGGGTAGGGAACCTATGGTTCTAGAGCCAGATGTGGCTCTTTTGATGACTGCCTCTGGCTCTCGGATAAATCTGAGCTGACCTTGCTTAACACGATAAGTCATGAATAATTCCACTTGTAATCACAGCGTTAAAAATAACGTTGAAAATATAAAACATTCTCGTGCTTTTTTATGTTCAAGAAGTTGCGTTAATGGTAAGAAGTGAAGTGAAGTGAATTATATTTATATAGCGCTTTTCTCTAGTGACTCAAAGCGCTTTACATAGTGAAACCCAATATCTAAGTTACATTTAATAAAATAAGAGTCTCGGAAAGCTGGCGTGCACAAGTGATGTGCACGCTAGCTTTCTGAGGGATCGCTTGTGCACGCCAGTTTTCCGAGACTCTGTATTTAGTTAGCGCAGGCAGCATGAAGCAATTTATTTATTATTGGTTAGTGTGGGGCTTGCCCTCCTGGGGGTTCTTCACACCACCAAGAGTCTGTTTTAGAGTTACATTATTGTTTTATTTTATTTTTCTCTCAGTTGCTTTCCAGGAATTGTCTTTTTCTCTTTCGTCCTCACTCGCACTCTGGCTCCAGCCCCAACCCTGTCTCTCCTCCTGGCTGCTGCTTATAACAGAGCGACAGGTGATTAGATAACAAGGCCCAGGTGGGCCATCTACGCACCTGTCGCTGATTTCGAGGCCGGTCCTGGCAACATCCCGCTTTGCTGCAGGCCCGCAGGCCACGCCCCCTCCACAGTTAACTTCAGAATAACAACGTTAATACAAAGAATAAGAGACCTATTATACTCTGGAAATGTTGGTCTTACTTAAAAATGCTAGTGTTTAGTTGTGTTCAGTTTAAAAAAAAATATTATACGGCTCTTAGGGAAATACATTTTAAAATATTTGGCTTCTTGGCTCTCTCTGACAAAAAGGTTCCCGACCCCTGGTCTAGTCTCTTCTGTGAATGAGCTAAATAATATTATTTGATATTTTACGGTAATGTGTTAATAATTTCACACATAAGTCGCTCCTGAGTATAAGTCGCAACCCTGGCCAAACTATGAAAAAAAAAAAAAAAATGCGACTCATAGTCCGAAAAATACGGTAAAGCATGTGGCTGGTGGGTCACTTTAAAAACTAAGCGGCTGGCCAAACCTGGGCCTTGAGTTTGACACCTGTGCAATATACCGTATTTCCTTGAATTGCCGCCGGGGCGCTAATTAATTTAGAACCTTTTCTCACTCCTGCGCTTACTAAAGGCATGCGGTAAAAGTAAGCATGCGCTAAATATTTTAAAATCTCTTCTCACTCCAGCACTTACCAAAGGTATGCAGTAAAAATTTGAGTGTGATGTAAGCTTGGACCTTAAATCCTACTGAATAGCTCTTAACCTTCTTCCCTTTGTGATTTCAAATTACCGGTATTGAAATCAGCCTCCTCTATTTTGAACATGCTGACAGGGGAAGTGTCACTCGTGACGTCACGAGTTTGACCCGGCAGTAATTCAAGGCAGGCGCATACTATATGCCCGGCGGCAATTCAAGGAAATACGGTAATATCGCTTCCTCTGTCTGAGCCAATCAGTGATACTGAACAGCACTCTTTTATTTTGTCTTTCCTAATGGCCAATTCTACTTTGTTTACTTGATTTAGCCATTTTTATGGCCAAAAATGCTACATACATGCTTTAAAAACCAACAACATCCGCAATGTGGTGAAGCCGCAATAATGGGAGCGAGAGACGACTGTATATATTAATTGAGTAGTTTGTCTTGACAGTTTCAACCAGAAGAAAGTTGTTCACTAGCGTTTTCCATGTTCAAGCGTGTGTGGGCGGCTCCGAGAAGCCTTGTCACGGCAACGGCATGTGCAGCGGCGACGGAACCCGCGGCGGAACCGGCAAGTGCAGCTGTGACCTCGGCTATGACGGAGACTTCTGCCTCGACTGCACGGACGGCTACTTCAACCAAGTGCGGAACGACTCCTACTCCCTGTGCACAGGTGCAACAATACTGTATAAGATCATGTTTTATATTTACACTGTGATATATACTGTATATATATTAGGGGTGTGGGGAAAAATCGATTCGAACACGTTGTGCGATTTACAATCGATTTTCTTTTTTTTTTTTTTTTTTTTAAATCAATCCAACAAACCACTACACAACAATACCATAACAATGCAATCCAATTCCAAAACCGAACCTGACCCAGCAACACTCAGAACTGCAATAAACAGAGCAATTGAGAGGAGACACAAACACGACACAGAACAAACCAAAAGTAGTAAAACAAAAATGAATATTATCAACAACAGTATCACAATATTAGTTATAATTTCCGCATAGCTGTGATTAAAAATCCCTCATTGACATTATCATTAGACATTTATAAAAATAAAAAAAAAATAGTGTCACAGTGGCTTACACTTGCATGGCATCTCATAAGCTTGACAACACACTGTGTCCAATGTTTTCACAAAGATAAAATAAGTCATATTTTTGGTTCGTTTAATAGTTAAAACAAATTTACATTATTGCAATCAGTTGATAAAACATTGTCCTTTACAATTATAAAAGCTTTTTTTTTTTTTTTTAAATCTACTACTCTGCTAGCATGTCAGCAGACTGGGGTAGATCCTGCTGAAATCCTATGTATTGAATGAATACAGAATCCCTTTGAATCGGTAAAATATCATTTTTGAATTGAGAATCGTGTTGAATTGAAAAAAATCGATATCCTATCGAATCGCGACCCCAATAATTGATATTGAATCGAATCGTGGGACACCCATAGATTCGCAGCCCTAGTAAATATATATATATATGTATATATCCCCGAAATTTCCAGAAGGTTTTCGGATTTTAGTGCCTCTCCCAGGGAAAACTTTCTACGATTTTCCCCCGGACGACAATATTGATCGCCTGCCGAAATTCGCGCTCTCTTTACATATTGGTATCTACGTGCCGGCCGGTCACATGCTATAGGCGGCCTCTGTTATTACATGATAGTGACTGCAAGGCATACTTGTTCAACAGCCATACAGGTTACACTGAGGGTTGTGATTTAAAGAACTTTAACACTGTTACTAATATGCGCCACACTGTGAAGATTGAGGAACACATTTCGGGAGAACATCCGCACCATAACACAACATAAACACAACAGAAGAAATACCCAGAATCCCAAGCATCCCTAACTCTTCCCGGCTACATTGTACACAACATAAACACAACAGAAGAAATACCCAGAATCCCATGCATCCCTAACTATTCCCGGCTACATTGTACACCTTGCTACCACCAAATCCCGCCCCCCAAACACCCCGCCCACCTTAACCGACGCAAGGGTGTATAATGTAGCCCGGAATAGTTAGGGATGCATGGGATTCTGGGTATTTGTTCTGTTGTGTTTTATGTGGTGTTATGGTGTGGATGTTCTCCCAAAATGCGTTTCTCAATCTTGTTTGTGTGGGTTCACGGTGTGGCGCATATTAGTAACAGTGTTAAAGTTGTTTAAATCACAACCCTCAGTGTAACCTGTATGGCTGTTGAACAAGTAGGCCTCGCAGTCACTTCCATGTGAGCACAGAAACCACATTCAACATGTGAGTGGGCTGGCAAGCTGTTAATTCAGGTTGTAAAGGGCGCTAAAGACAGTGTCATCTGTTATTGTTGGTTGGTTGAAAATCAGCAAATACTGGAGAGAATATTTGTTCTTTAATTCAGAAGTCTCTGGGAAAAATTGCGTCGACGAGTGTGCTGCTGTCAGGCGTCAGTCACATAAAACTCGCGGGCCGCACTAGCATTTAATTTCATATTAAGGTGTGACCCCTGATTTATAAATAAAACAAAGCAGAAAAAAAACTATGCCGTATCATTTCATATTGAATTTCAAAAGTGTTTTGTGGCTCCCATTGTTTTCTTTATTTTGTGAAACTGGTCAAAATGGCTCTTTGAGTGGCGCAGTGGCAGAGTGGCCGTGCACAACCCGAGGGTCCCTGGTTCAATCCCCACCTAGTATCAACCTCGTTGTGTCCTGAGCAAGACACTTCACCCTTGCTCCTGATGGGTGCTGGTTAGCGCCTTGCATGGCAGCTCCCTCCATCAGTGTGTGAATGTGTGTGTGAATGGGTAAATGTGGAAGTAGTGTCAAAGCGCTTTGAGTACCTTGAAGGTTGAAAAGCGCTAAACAAGTACAACCCATTTATCATTTATTTATTTAAAGGTTGCCGACCCCTGATATAAATCGATTTCTCCATCTATCTGTGTCCCTTCCTGGATAATGAATGTGTTCTTCTGCCGTAGAATGCCATTCTTCCTGCAAGACGTGCAGCGGGGCCACTAATCAGGACTGCGACCACTGCAAAGATGGCTGGGAAGAGGACGAGCAGAAAGCTTGTGTTGGTAAACGACCACTAAAATGCCTTCCGAGTAATAAACCAGGACTTTCATTGCATGTCCAAAGACGTTTATTAAACATGTGCCGGTAGATATAAACGAGTGCTCTAAGGACACGTCGCCGTGTGAAGAAGACCAACACTGCCTGAACACGGAAGGCTCTTACTCCTGCAAAGGTTAGAAAACAATAGTTTTTCTGCACGACGACAACTGTGTCACACGTGTATGTTTGCCTTCTCTTAGCCTGCGATAAAGCGTGTACGGGATGCACTGGCGCCGGCGCTGACAAATGCCAAGCGTGTGCCAGCGGCTACCAGGACACTGAGGGCACCTGCACAGGTTAGTATGCTTGTAGATTAACTACGATCAAAGTGTTGGACAGGACGTCGGAAAAGTAATAAAGTTGTACTTTAAAGGCCTACTGAAAGCCACTACTAGCGACCACGCAGTCTGATAGTTTGTATATCAATGATGAAATATTAACATTGCAACACATGCCAATACGGCCTTTTTAGTTTACTAAATTGCAATTTTAAATTCCGCGCCGAAGTATCCTGCTGAAACGTCTCGGTATGATGACGCGTGCGCGTGATGTCACGGATTGTAGAGGACATTTTGTTCCAGCATCGTTCCCAGCTATTAAGTCTGTTTTCATCTCAAAATTCCACAGTATTCTGGTCAACTGTGTTGCTGAATCTTCAATCAATCAATCAATCAATGTTTATTTATATAGCCCCAAATCACAAATGTCTCAAAGGACTGCACAAATCATTACGACTACAACATCCTCGGAAGAACCCACAAAAGGGCAAGGAAAACTCACACCCAGTGGGCAGGGAGAATTCACATCCAGTGGGACGCCAGTGACAATGCTGACTATGAGAAACCTTGGAGAGGACCTCAGATGTGGGCAACCCCCCCTCTCTAGGGGACCGAAAGCAATGGATGTTGAGCGGGTCTAACATGATACTGTGAAAGTTCAATCCATAGTGGCTCCAACACAGCCGCGAGAGTTCAGTCCAAAGCGGATCCAAGACAGCAGCGAGAGTCCCGTCCACAGGAAACCATCTCAAGCGGATCAGCAGCGTAGAGATGTCCCTAACCGATACAGGCGAGCGGTCCATCCTGGGTCTCGACTCTGGACAGCCAGTACTTCATCCATGGTCATCGGACCGGACCCCCTCCACAAGGGAGGGGGGGACATAGGAGAAAGAAAAGAAGCGGCAGATCAACTGGTCTAAAAAGGAGGTCTATTTAAAGGCTAGAGTATACAGATGAGTTTTAAGGTGAGACTTAAATGCTTCTACTGAGGTAGCATCTCGAACTGTTACCGGGAGGGCATTCCAGAGTACTGGAGCCCGAACGGAAAACGCTCTATAGCCCGCAGACTTTTTTTGGGCTCTAGGAATCACTAATAAGTCGGAGTCCTTTGAACGCAGACTTCTTGCCGGGACATATGGTACAATACAATCGGCAAGATAGGCTGGAGCTAGACCGTGTAGTATTTTATACGTAAGTAGTAAAACCTTAAAGTCACATCTTAAGTGCACAGGAAGCCAGTGCAGGTGAGCCAGTACAGGCGTAATGTGATCAAACTTTCTTGTTCTTGTCAAAAGTCTAGCAGCCGCATTTTGTACCAACTGTAATCTTTTAATGCTAGACATGGGGAGACCCGAAAATAATACGTTACAGTAATCGAGACGAGACGTAACAAACGCATGGATAATGATCTCGGCGTCTTTAGTGGACAGAATGGAGCGAATTTTAGCGATATTACGGAGATGAAAGAAGGCCGTTTTAGTAACGCTTTTAATGTGTGACTCAAAGGAGAGAGTTGGGTCGACGATAATACTAATAATCTGGGTATTGTTTGTGCAATTTGTTCAATGAACAATGGAGACATCAAAGAAGAAAGCTGTAGGTGGGAAACGGTGTATTGTGGCCGGCTTTAGCAACACAAACACAGCCGGTGTTTCATTGTTTACATTCCCGAAAGATGACGGTGAAGCTTTGCTATGGAACAGAGTGGTCAAGCGAACACGGTTGGATTGGACCGCACACACAAAGTACAGTGTATTATGCGGCGATCATTTTGAAAGATCGTGTTTCGAAGAGAGTCCCTTGCGAAGGGCAGAGATGGCCATCGCCGCCACCCGTCGACTGGTGCTGAAGAAAGGTGCAGGGCCGACCTTCATGTTGTGCAGGTATGAGCATATAATCTCACTAAAACACTAGTAACACAATAAGCAGATAAGGGATTTTCCAGAATTATCCTAGTAAATTTGTCTAATAACATCTGAATCATGGGTAAAGTATTTTTTTTCTTCTGGTCCTTCACTCTCACTTTCCTCATCCACGAATCTTTCATCCTCGCTCAAATTAATGGGGAAATTGTCGCTTTTCTCGGTCCAGATCGCTCTGGCTGCTGGTGGCCATGATTGTAAACAATGTTCAGATGTGAGGAGCTCCACAACCTGTGACGTCACGCGCACATCGTCTGCTACTTCCGGTACAGGCAAGGCCTTTTTATTAGCGACCAAGAGTTGCGAACTTTATCGTCTATGTTCTCTACTAAATCCTTTCGGCAAAAATATAGCAATATCGCGAAATGATCAAGTATGACACATAACATGGACCTGATATTCCCGTTTAAATAAGAAAATGTCATTTCCGTTGGCCCAAAAATGCTACTTATACTCCAGTGCGACTTGTATATGTTTCGTTTTCCTTCTTTATTATGCATTTTCGGCATGTGCGACTTATACTCCTAAAAAAACGGTATACGTATATATTTTTTTATATCAAAATGGAAGCAATGAATATATTAGTAAGTCAAGCTTTACTATGGAACAGAGATGTCAGGCGAACACGGTTGGATTGGACCACACACACAAAGTACAGTGTATTGATACAAAAAAAATTACCATTCTGAAGGCCATCTATGTCGTGTGCTACACCAGCATCAAAATCAGCAGCGTCCTCCTGACTGTCACCGTCAGCGTCGGGTTCAAAGCGGTATGGCTCTATCCCTTATTGCGGTTGGGCCTGGCCAAGTGGTCCTGTCAGCCCAACAGCATCTTCCCTATTTGAATCGCTCCCACTACCCTCTTGTCCTTTTTTTTTTTTTTTTCCTCTAGTCCTTCACTCTCACTTTCCTCATCCACGAATCTTTCATCCTCGCTCAAATTAATGGGGAAATTGTCGCTTTTCTCGGTCCGAATCGCTCTCGCTGCTGGTGGCCATGATTGTAAACAATGTTCTGATGTGAGGAGCTCCACAACCCGTGACGTCACGCGCACATCGTCTGCTACTTCCGGTAAAGGCAAGGCTTTTTTTATCAACACCAAAAGTGACAAACTTAATCGTCGATGTTCTCTACTAAATCCTTTCAGCAAAAATATGGCAATATCGCGAAATGATCAAGTATGCTATCCGCGTTTAAATAAGAAAATCGCATTTCAGTAGGCCTTTAAATAAGAAAAAATGGGGATACAAACGGTACAAAACGATCTTTATATCTTGTTATCTGTCATTCATTCATCACCCGTAGGCTCGTAACTCTCAATCTCCTCAACCACAATGCACCTGCTCCCGCTCCTTTTTTCACATCCGGTTTGCCGCAATGAATTGTGGAACATGGAGTATTTTTGGCAACACTAAATTGGCCCTAGTGTGTGAATGTTGTCTTTCTATCTGTGTTGGCCCTGTGATGAGGTGGCGACTTGTCCAGGGTGTACCCCGCCTTCCGCCCGATTGTAGCTGAGATAGGCGCCAGCGCCCCCCGCGACCCCGAAAGGGAATAAGCGGTAGAAAATGGATGGATGGGGATGGATGGAGTATTTTAGTTTTTTAAGGCTATAAATTATATATATTATATATAAAAAATATATATTATATATTTTTTGTTAGGCTATAAAATAGAAAACAACTCAATCCAGTGTCAGTATTTCTCAAATAATCAATATCAATATCGCTGAATTTGAATATATTTAAATACCAAAGATGGGAGCCAGAAATATAAAGGCAGTTCTTGGTTTGTCCACATGAGGGGGCTCGTCATCCACTTATTTTTCCAAGTGCAGTTAATCCAAGGAACAAATGTTTGCTCGTCCAATAAATATTTAATAAATGTACAACTTTAAGGCGAGTTAATATTTTAATATAAATTGACAACACTTCCTTGTGTTTTAGGTCAGGGGTTCTTAACATTTTCGACCTCAGGGCCAATCAGCTCCACTACAGAGGGACTTAGGGGCCCCTTTTAAATATTAAGACTGAATAAATAATCTTACTCTTGATTTTAATGGTATTCTATATTTATATGTAACCTTTTTACAATTTAATAAGATAAACGTGTAATGACAAAAAAGCATGCGTTAATCACAAAGATTTTTAAATCAATTATTGATGATTGATTTATATAAATTGATTGTTATCCAATATACTTTAAAACAGTGGTCCCCAACCTTTTTGTATACGCTTAATAATTTGTCCCGGGGGGTGGGGGTGGTCCTTTTTTTTTCTTTTCTTCTTTGTCATGAAAAAGGGAGGTTTTTGTGGTTGGTGCATATTGTGTTTTTTATGTTGATTTAATAAAAAAAAATTTTTTTTATTTTATTTATTTATTTGTTTTTTAATACAAAATTATTCTGCGGCCCGGTACCAATCGGTCCACGTCCCGGTACCGGGCCGTGGCCCGGTGGTTGGGGACCACTGCTTTAAAAGAATGGACTCATGAAAACTGATTAAAAAAATAGACAAACAATTACGCAGTTATATAAAATAACTACATTCTAACTAAATATGTTGCTTCATTAAACTGAAAAATAAAATGAAAGTGGAATTACAAATACAGCTTCACCACTTTAGTCGTCATTTTTGTGCCTGAGAAAGTTCTCCACAACTTTAGCTTGTTTGGTTGATATTGTCATTACTGCCACAAGTGGTGGAACAGTGTATTACAACTGAGAACCGCTGCAGCCCATTCGGACCTACTGAAATTAGATTTTCTTACTTAAACGGGGATAGCAGGTGTCATACTTGATCATTTCGTGAAATTGACATATTTTTACTGAAAGGATTTAGTAGAGAACTTTTGGTTGCTAATAAAAAAGCCTTGCCTTTACCAGAAGTAGCAGACGATGTGCGTGTGACGTCACTGTTGTAGGGCTCCTCACATCCTCACATTGTTTACAATCATAGCCAGTAGCAGCTAGTGCTATTCGGACCGAGAAATCGACAATTTCCCCATTAATTTGAGCGAGGATGAAAGATTGGTGGATGAGGAAATTTAGAGTGAAGGACTAGAGAAAAAAAAAAGCGATTGCATTGGGAGCCATTCAGATGTTATTAGACACATTTACCAGGAGAATTCTGGGAAATCCCTTATCTTTCTATTGTGTTGCTAGTGATTTAGTGAGTTAAATAGTACCTGATAGTTGGAGGGGTGTGTCCACGGGTGTGTTGACGCCAGTCTCTGAGGGAAGTCAGGACAGAAGCTCCGCTGATCTCTGGTAAGAGACGACTTATTACCACAATTTTCTCACCGAAAACTGCCAGTTGACATGTAGTCGGGATCCATGTTCGCTTGACCGCTCTGATCCATAGTAAAGCTTCACCTCCGGGAATTTGAAACAAGGAAACACCGTGTGTTTGTGTGGCTAAAGGCTAAAAGCTCCCCACCTCCATCTTTCTACTTTGACTTCTCCATTACTGATTGAACAAAGTGCAAAAGATTCAGCAACACAGATGTCCAAAATACTGTGTAATCGCGCGATGAAAAGAGTGAAGTGAATTATATTTATATAGCGCTTTTCTCTAGTGACTCAAAGCGCTTTTACATAGTGAAACCCAATATCTAAGTTACATTTAAGCCAGTGTACCCAAGGACACAACAGCAGTGAATAGGATGGCGGAAGCGGGGATCGAACCTGGAACCCTCAAGTGGCTGGCATAGCCGCTCTACCAACCGAGCTATCCATCCATCCATTTTCTACCGCTTATTCCCTTTTGGGGTCGCGGGGGTGCTGGCGCCTATCTCAGCTACAATCGGGCGGAAGGCGGGGTACACCCTGGACAAGTCGCCACCTCATCGCAGGGCCAACACAGATAGACAGACAACATTCACACACTAGGGCCAATTTAGTGTTGCCAATCAACCTATCCCCAGGTGCATGTCTTTGGAAGTGGGAGGAAGCCGGAGTACCCGGAGGGAACCCACGCATTCACGGGGAGAACATGCAAACTCCACACAGAAAGATCCCGAGCCTGGATTTGAACCCAGGACTGCAGGAACTTCGTATTGTGAGGCAGGCGCACTAACCCCTCTGCCACCGTGAAGCCCAACCGAGCTATACAGCCCAAAAACAAAAATTGAGCTGTTTGGCCACAATACGCAGCAACATGTTTGGAGGAGAAAAAGTGAGGCCCTTTAATCTCAGAAACACCATTCCTACCGTCAAGCATGGTGGTGGTAGTATTATGCTCTGGGCCTTTTTTGTTGCCAATGGAACTGGTGCTTTAAATGGGACAATGGAAAAAGCAGGATTACCTCCAAATTCTTCAGGACAAACTAAAATCATCAGCCCGGAGGTTGGGTCTTGGGCGCAGTTGGGTGTTCCAAAAGGACACGACCCCAAAGACACATCAAAGGGATGGCTAAATCAGGCTACAATTAAGGTTTTAGAATGGCCTTGCCTAAGTCCTGACTTAAACCTGTGGACAATGGTGAAAAAAACAAGTCCATGTCAGAAACCCCAAAAAATTTAGCTGAACTGCACCAATTTTGTCAAGAAGGAGGCTGACGCCCTCATTACAGACAAAATAGAGGTAGCAAGCAGACTTAACATCTTTTTCACCAACATAGCCACAACTCTCGTTAACAAGCTATCCCAACATTCTGGTCGCTTTGGTGTAGAACAAATTAAAGCCTTCTACAGAAAGCTAGGAGTAGTCAACAACAATTTCAAATTAGAAATGGTCTCAGCTAACGAGGTGAGACGAGTTTCCAGGTCTCTCCCTTAGAGATAGGGTGAGAAGCTCTGCCATCCGGGAGGAACTCAAAGTAAAACCGCTGCTCCTTCACATCGAGAGGAGCCAGATGAGGTGGTTCGGGCATCTGGTCAGGATGCCACCCGAACGCCTCCCTAGGGAGGTGTTTAGGGCACGTCCAACCGGTAGGAGGCCACGGGGAAGACCCAGGACATGTTGGGAAGACTATGTCTCCCGGCTGGCCTGGGAACGCCTCGGGATCCCCCGGGAAGAGCTAGACGAAGTGGCTGGGGAGAGGGAAGTCTGGGCTTCCCTGCTTAGGCTGTTGCCCCCGCGACCCGACCTCGGATAAGCGGAAGATGATGGATGGATGGATGGTTGTTTTTCAGGCGTTGGGCTTGGCTCCTTAGTTCCGGTGAAAGGAACTTTGAATGCTCCAGGATACCAAAACATTTGACTGTGCACCAGTGCACAAGGCAAGGGTCATAAAGACATGAATGACAGAGTCTGGTGTGGATGAATTTGACTGGCCTGGACAGAGTCCTGACATGAACCCGATAGAAATCCTTTAGAATTAGAACGGATATTGAGAGCCAGGTTTTCTCGACCGGGCTTCACGGTGGCAGAGGGGTTAGTGCGTCTGCCTCACAATACGAAGTTCCTGCAGTCCTGGGTTCAAATCCAGGCTCGGGATCTTTCTGTGTGGAGTTTGCATGTTCTCCCCCGTGAATGCGTGGGTTCCCTCCGGGTACTCCGGCTTCCTCCCACTTCCAAAGACATGCACCTGGGGATAGGTTGATTGGCAACACTAAATGGTCCCTAGTGTGTGAATGTTGTCTGTCTATCTGTGTTGGCCCTGCGATGAGGTGGCGACTTGTCCAGGGTGTACCCTGCCTTCCGCCCGATTGTAGCTGAGATAGGCGCCAGCACCCCCCGTAACCCCGAAAGGGAATAAGCGGTAGAAATGGATGGATGGATGGATGGATGGATGGTTTTCTCGACCAAAATCAGTGTGTGACCTCACCAATGCGCTTTTGGAATAATGGTCGAAAATTCCTACAAACACTCCGCAACCTTGTGGACAGCCTTCCCAAAAGAGTTGAAGCTGTAATAGCTGCAAAATCATATTGAACCCTGTGGATTAGGAATGAATTATATATTTTTATATTTATATAGCGATTTTCTCTAATGACTCAAAGCGGTTTACATAGTGAAACCCAATATCTAAGTTACATTTAAACCAGTGTGGGTGGCACTTGGAGCAGGTGGGTAAAGTGTCTTGCCCAAGGACACAACGGCAGTGACTAGGATGGCGGAAGCGGGAATCGAACCTGCAACCCTCAAGTTGCTGGCGCAGCCGCTCTACCAACCGAGCTATACCGCCCCTAATGGGATTGCACTTCTTGTTCATATGTGAGTCAAGGCAGGTGGCCAAATACTTTTGGCAATATGGTGTGTGTCCAGCTCGCCGTGACATCACGACAGACACCAAAGAAGCATCAAAAACTGCGCGCAAGCTCACGCCAAAATACATGAACATTATGATTCCATGCTTTAATATTGTTTACCACGGCTATCCAACATTGTAACATTTCTATTTCAAAAGAGGTACATCATCATACAAACCCTGTTTCCATATGAGTATGGAAATTGTGTTTGATGTAAATATAAACAGAATACAATGATTTGCAAAACATTTTCAACCCATATTCAGTTGAATGCACTACAAAGACAAGATATTTAATGTTCAAACTCATAAACTGTATTTTTTTTTTGTGCAAATAATTAACTTTGAATTTCATGGCTGCAACACGTGCCAAAGTAGTTGGGAAAGGGCATGTTCACCACTGTGTTACATCACCTTTTTTTTTAACAACTCTCAATAAACGTTTGGGAACTGAGGAAACTAATTGTTGAAGCTTTGAAAGTGGAATTCTTTCTCATTCTTGTTTTATGTAGAGCTTCAGTCGTTCAACAGTTTGGGGTCTGTTTTATGCTTCATAATGCGCCACACATTTTTGATAGGAGACAGGTCTGGACTGCAGGCGGGCCAGGAAAGTACCCACACTTTTTTTTTTACACAGGCACGCTTTTGTAACATTTATCTTGCTGAAATAAGCAGGGGCGTCCATGATAACGTTGCTTGGATGACAACATATGTTGCTCCAAAACCTGTATGTACCTTTCAGCATTAATGGTGCCTTCACAGATGTGTAAGTTACCCATGCCTTGGGCACTAATACACCCCCATACCATCACAGATGCTGGCTTTTTCAACTTTGCGCCTATAACAATCCGAATGGTTATTTTCCTCTTTGTTCTGGAGGACACCACGTCCTCTGTTTCCAAATATAATTTGAAATGTGGACTCGTCAGACCACAGAACACCTTTCCACTTTGCATCAGTCCATCTTAGGTGAGCTCGGGCCCAGCCAAACTGGCGGTGTTTTACGATATTGTTGACAAATGGGTTTGGCTTTGTATAGTAGAGTTTTAACTTGCACTTACAGATGTAGCGACCAACTGTAGTTACTGACAGTGGTTTTATGAAGTGTTCCTGAGCCCATGTGGTGATATCCTTTACACACGGATGTCGGTTTTTGATGCAGGGATCAAAAGTCTGTAATATCATCGCTTACGTGCAGTGATTTCTCCAGATTCCCTGAACTTTCAGATGATTTTACAGACCGTAGATGGTAAAATCCCTAAATTCCTTCCGTTGAGAAATGTTGTTCTAAAACTGTTCGACAACTTGCTTACAAAGTGGTGACCCTCACCCCATCCTTGTTTGGGAATTACTTAGCATTTCATGGAAGCCGCTTTTTTACCCAATCATGGCACCCACCTGTTCCCAATTAGCCTGCACACCTGTGGGATGTTCCATATAAGTGTTTGATGCGCATTCCTCAACTTTATCAGTATTTATTGCCACCTTTCCCAACTTCTTTGTCACGTGTTGCCTGCAACAAATTCTAAAGTTAATGATTATTTGCATAAAAGAAAATGTTTATGAGTTTGAACATCAAATATGTTGTCTTTGTAGCATATTCAACTGAATATGGGTTGAAAATGATTTGCAAAAATCATTGTATTCTGTTTATATTTACATCTAACACAATTTCCCAACTCATATGGAAACAGGGTTTGTAGGTCCCCTTTTAAAATTTCACAAGAACTCAATGCAAACTCTGACATTTAAACTGCTGCTGGATTTCCACCAGATGTGGACGAGTGCACCCAGTCGGAGTCTCCATGCAAGAAGGAGCATCAGCTGTGCGTCAACAATCCAGGCAGCTACCAGTGTGTTTGCATCCCTAATTACGAGGACCAAGATGGAGAGTGTGTAGAAAAGCAGGAACGAGGTGAGCGTCACGGTCCTTGAAAGGCTCTCGGACTCATTTGCGCCTAACCCTTTGTCACATTCTGCTCCTCCAGAAACAAAAAAGGAGGAGGAAATGGCCGAAAGTCCTCGCGAGGAGCTCTGACAGTGTAACAAGTGGTACCAATCCCACAGAACTTTTATGAATATTCTACGCTGCTCATTAAAAAAACAACAACAAAAAAAAAGGAATTCGGCAGCACCCCAAATTAATTCCTACCGTTGGAATGAGATTTTATGCAGTTATTGTGGATCATTTACTGCTCTGTTTGTTTTTGTTGTGATATTTTAAAGTAAATAAAGGTGTTTCAACTAAAGCAGCAGTCGGAAAATATTTCAAGCTCATGTTCTTGGTCTTGTGAAGTGAAGTGTGAAGTGATTTATATTTATATAGCGCTTTTCTCAAGTGACTCAAAGCGCTTTACATAGTGACACCCAATTAATAAGTTACATTTAAACCAGTGGGGCTTCACGGTGGCAGAGGGGTTAGTGCATCTGCCTCACAATACGAAGTTCCTGCAGTCCTGGGTTCAAATCCAGGCTCGGGATCTTTCTGTGTGGAGTTTGCATGTTCTCCCCGTGACTGCGTGGGTTCCCTCCGGGTACTCCGGCTTCCTCCCACTTCCAAAGACATGCACCTGGGGATAGGTTGATTGGCAACACTAAATGGTCCCTAGTGTGTGAATGTTGTCTGTCTATCTGTGTTGGCCCTGCGATGAGGTGGCGACTTGTCCAGGGTGTACCCTGCCTTCCGCCCGATTGTAGCTGAGATAGGCGCCAGCGCCCCCCGCGACCCTGAAAGGGGATAAGCGGTAGAAAATGGATGGATGGATGGATTTAAACCAGTGTGGGTGGCACTGGGAGCAGGTGGGTAAAGTGTCTTGCCCAAGGACACACCGGCAGTGACTAGGATAGCACAAGCGGGAATCGAACCTGCATCCCTCAAGTTGCTGGCACGGCCGCTCTACCAACCGAGCTATGCCACCCACCCCCTTGTGTTATTGTAGTGATTATAATTGCCACAAGGTGGTAGTCTAACCATTAGGAATACACGGGAGACTTGTCAACATGAAGCTGTGTGCACCAGGGGTCACCAACCTTTTTGAAACCAAGAGCTACTTCTTGGGTACTGATTCATGCAGGGGTAGGGAACCTGTGGCTCTTTTGATGACTGCATCTGGCTCTCGGATAAATCTGAGCTGACGTTGCTTAACAGGATGAGTAAAGAATAATTCCACTTGTAATGATAGTGTTAAAAAATAACATTCAAAATATAAAACATTCTCATGCATTTTTATGTTCAAGAAGTTGCGTTAATGGTAGGAAGTAATTTATTTATTATTGGTTAGTGTGGGGCTTGCCCTCCTGGGGGTTCTTCAGACCCCCAAGCACCGACATGAGAGCCTGTTGTTGTTTTTTTTCAATTAGTCTCTCAGTTGCTTTCCAGCAATTGTCTTTTTCTCTTTCGTGCTCACTCGTGCTCTGGCTCCAGCCCCAACCCCGTCTCTCCTCCTGGCTGCTGCTTATAACAGAGCGACAGGTGATTAGATAAAAAGGCCCAGGTGGGCCTTCTACGCACGCACCTGTCGCTGATTTCGAGGCAACATCCCGCTTTGCTGCGGGCCCGCAGGCCACGCCCACTCGACAGTTTGCTTCAGAATAACAATGTTATTACAAAGAATAAGAGACCTATTATACTCTGGAAATGTTGGTGTTACTTAAAAATGCAAGTGTTTAGTTGTGTTCAGTGTTAAAAAAAAAATTATATGGCTCTTAGGGAAATACATTTTAAAATATATGGCTTCTTGGCTCTCTCAGCCAAAAAGGTTCCCGACCCCTGGATTAATGCGAAGGGCTACCAGTTTGATACACACTTAAAAAAAAAAGCCAGAAATAGCCAATTTGCTCAATTTACCTTTAATAAATAAATCTATACACCGGTATATATATATATATATATATATATATATATATATATATACATAAAAAAAGGGTATTTCTGTCCGTCATTCCGTCGTACATTTTTTTTGCTTTTACGGAAGGTTTTTTGTGGAGAATAAATGATGAAAACAAAATTTAATTGAACGGTTTAAAAGAGGAGAAAACAGGAAAAAAATGAAAATTAAATTTTGAAACAGAGTTTATCATCAATTTTGACTCTTTAAAATTCAAAATTCAACCGGAAAAAAGAAGAGAAAAACTAGCTAATTTGAATCTTTTTGAAAAAAATTAAAAAAGCAATTCATTGAACATCATTAGTAATTTTTCCTGATTAAGATTAATTTTAGAATTTTGATGACATGTTTTAAATAGGTTAAAATCCCATCTGCACTTTGTTAGAATATATAACAAATTGGACCAAGTTATATTTCTAACAAAGACAAATCATTATTTCTTCTAGATTTTCCAGAACAACATTTTTTAAAGAAATTCAAAAGAATTTGAAATAAGCTTTAAATTTGATTCTAAAGATTTTATAGATTTGCCAGAATATATTTTTTTAATTTTAATCATAAGTTTGAAGAAATATTCCACAAATATTCTTCGTTGAAAAAACAGAAGCTAAAATAAAGAAATTAAAATGTATTTATTATTCTTTACAATAAAAAAATAAATTTACTTGAACATTGATGTAAATTGTCAGGAAAAAAGAGGAAGGAATTGAAAAGGTATATGTGTTTAAAAATTTTAAAATCATTTTTAAAGTTTTTAAAGTGGCTACAGTTGTTTTTTGAAGGACCCTTCACAAAAAACTGTACCAAAGGTCTTGTATGACAGTACTGCATTGCTGTTTACAAGAACTTTTTGTGAAAATGTTAGTCAAAGATCCTCTATATTACTACTCTTGTTTTATGAAGGCCAGTTTTTAATCATGTTTGTTTTTATATTTATTTTTTGTTTTTATTCAGTCATTGGTGGAGCATAATATTGTTTTGTTTTTTTTAAATATATTTTTAACATGGCTGTGCAGCACTTTGGAAACTTTATTCTTGTTTAAATGTGCTATATAAATAAAGTGGATTGGATAAAGTTGTATTTTCTCTCTAAAATTGTCTTTCTGAAAGTTATAAGACGCAAAGTAAAAAAATAAATGAATTTATTCAAACAAGTAAAGACCAAGTCTTTAAAATATTTTCTTGGATTTTCAAATTCTATTTGAGTTTTGTCTCTCTTAGAATTAAAAAAAGTCGAGCAAAGCGAGACCTGCTTGCTAGTAAATAAATACAATTTAAAAAATAGAGGCAGCTCACTGGTAAGAGTTAGGGATGCGTGGGATTCTGGGTATTTGTTCTGTTGTGTTACAGTGCGGATGTTCTCCCGAAATGTGTTTGTCATTCTTATTTAATATTGTTTTGTTTTTTTTAAATATATTTTTAACATGGCTGTGCAGCACTTTGGAAACTTTATTGTTTTTTGAATGTGCTATATAAATAAAGTGGATTGGATTGGATAAAGTTGTATTTTCTCTCTAAAATTGTCTTTCTGAAAGTTAAAAGACGCAAAGTAAAAAAATAAATGAATTTATTTAAACAAGTAAAGACCAAGTCTTTAAAATATTTTCTTGGATTTTCAAATTGTATTTGAGTTTTGTCTCTCTTAGAATTAAAAAATGTCGAGCAAAGAGAGACCAGCTTGCTAGTAAATAAATACAATTTAAAAAATAGAGGCAGCTCACTGGTAAGAGTTAGGGATGCGTGGGATTCTGGGTATTTGTTCTGTTGTGTTACAGTGCGGATGTTCTCCCGAAATGTGTTGGTCATTCTTGTTTGATGTGGGTTCACAGTGTGGCGCATATTAGTAAGAGTGCTAAAGTTGTTTATATCCCAACCCTCAGTGTGACCTGTTGACTAAGTATACCTTGCAGTCACTAACTTGTGTTAACATCGGCCACAGACAACATGTGAATAGGCCGTTTGATTTTTTTCAAAAACCTACCATAAAAAACCCTCTGTATGACCAGGACTGCTAGTCAAATATCCTCAACATGACTTTTGTTTTTGATGGACTAACACAAAAACCTGAACCAAATATATTTTATATGAAAGGAGTGCATTGTTATTAGAACTTGCTTCAAAAATTTTAGTCAGAGATCCTTTCCACGAAAACTGTTTTTTTTTGACAACATACCACAAAAACCTGAACAAAAGATCTGTTATGTAACAGGAGCGTATTGTCTGTTATTAAAGACTTGAAGCTGAACTCTTAGTCCAAAGATGCTCTACACGACTACTCGTTTGACGGCATACCACAGAAAACCTGAACCAAAGATCCTCTATATTACAACAGACAGCGCACTGCTGTTTTTAAAGACTTGTTGTGAAAATGCTAGTCAGCAATCCTCTACAGGACTTTTGTTTTTGAATGACCTACCACAAAAACCTGAACCAAAGGTTTTTAATATGACAGGAGTGCATTGTTATGTTTAAGAACTAGTTGGGAAAATTCTAGTCAAAGATGCTATTCATGTTTTTTGACAACATACCACAAAAAACCTGATCCAAAGATCCTCTATATCAGTGGTCCCCTACCTTTTTGTATCCGCGGACCGGTTAACGCTTAATAACGCTTAATACCCGCGTCCCGGGTGGGGGAGGATCCTTTTTTTTTTTTTCTTTGTCATGAAAAAAGGAGGTTTTTGTGGTTGGTGCACTAATTGTGAGTGTATATTGTGTTTTTTATGTTGATTTAATAATATATATATATTTTTTTTAAATAAAAATGAATAAAAAATTCTACTGCGGCCCGGTACCAATCGAGCCGCGGCCCGGTGGTTGGGGACCACTGCTATGTATGACAAGGTCTTGTTGCGAAAATGTTAGTCATCGATCCTTCAAAGGACTACCCTTTGTTTTTGTTTTTCACAACATACCAAAAAAAACTGTTCTACAACAGAAATGTATTGTACTTCTAGTCAAAGATCCTCTATTATAGAAGTGCACTTTTTTTAAAGGACTTGCAGCAAATGCTTGTCAAAGAGCCAAAGATCCTCTATATTACAACAGATCCTCTATATTACAACAGACAGCGCACTGCTGTTTTTAAAGACTTGTTGTGAAAATGCTAGTCAGCGATCCTCGACATGACTTTTGTTTTTGAACGACCTACCACAAAAACCTGAACCAAAGATCTTTTATATGACAGGAGTGCATTGTTATGTTTAAGAACTAGTTGTGAAAATTCTAGTCAAAGATGCTATTCATGTTTTTTGACAACATACCACAAAAAACCTGATCCAAAGATCCTCTATGTGACAATGACTGGTTGCGAAAATGTTAGTCATCAATCCTTCAAAGGATTGATGTTTGTTTTTCACAACATACCAAAAAAACCTCAACAAAACATCTGTTCTATAACAGGAATGTATTGTACTTCTAGTCAAATATCCTCTATTATAGAAGTGGCACTTTTTTTTAAAGGACTTGCAGCAAATGCTTGTCAAAGATCCTCTACCTGACTTACTTTTGTTTTTCTAAAAGGACATACTGCAAAAACCTGAACCAAAAATCCCAAAAATGCACTGTTTTTTTAAATACTTTGATGTTTATATGTTTGTCAAAGATCCTTTACATGAATAGTTGTTTTTTTGAAGAACCCATCACAAGAAAAACTGAACCAAAGATCTTATATGACAGGAGTGCATTGCTGTTTATAAGGACTTCTTGTGAAAATGCTAGTCAAAGATCCTCTACATTACTACTATTGTTTTATGAAGGCCCTACCCCCCAAAAAAAAATAATAAACAAAAGATCTGTAAAATTACAAGATGCACATTTCTGTTTTTAAGGATGCCCTGCGAGGAGGAGGCGACTTGTCCAGGGTGTACCCCGCCTTCCGCCCGATCGTAGCTGAGATAGGCGCCAGCAACCCCAAAAGGGAATAAGCGGTAGAAATTGGATGGATGGATGTTTTTAAGGACTTGTTGCGAAAACACTAGTCAAAGATCCAGCACATGTTTGATTCTTGTTTTTGTTTTTTTTAAGTACGCAGCACAAAAAACCTGAACCAAAGATCTTTTATATGACAGGAGTGCATTGTTATCTTTAAGAACTTGTTGCAAAAATTCTAGTCAAAGCTGCTCTACATGACTACTCTGTTTTTTTAAAAACATACCACAAAAAACCTGATCCAAAGATCCTCTATATGACAAGGACTTGGTGCGAAAATGTTAGTCAACAATCCTCCACATGACTGCTCTTTGTTTGTTTTGACAACATACCACAAAAACCTGAACAAAAGATCTGTTATATAACAGGAATGTATTGTACTACGAGTCAAAGATCATCTATTATAGAAGTGCACTGCTGTTTTAAAGGACTTGCATCAGATTCTAGTAAAAATACTATATACCTGACTTCCATCCATCCATTTTTTACTGCTTGTCCCTATTGGGGTCTACCTGACTTACCGCATCAACCTGAACCAAAAATCACATGTACTAACCCTGTTTCCATATAAGTTGGGAAATTGTGTTAGATGTAAATATAAACAGAATACAATGATTTGCAAATCATTTTCAACCCATATTCAGTTGAATGTGCTACAAAGACAACGTATTTGATGTTCAAACTCATAAATGTTTTTTTTGCAAACAATCATTAACTTTAGAATTTGATGCCAGCAACACGTTACAAAGAAGTTGGGAAAGGTGAAAATATTGATAAAGTTAAGGAATGCTCATCAAACACTTATTTGGAACATCCCACAGGTGTGCAGGCTAATTGGGAACAGGTGGGTGCCATGATTGAGTATAAAAGCAGCTTCCCAAAAAATGCCCCGTCTTTCCCAAAAAAAGGATGGGGTGAGGTACATCCCTTTGTCCACAACTGCGTCAGCAAATAATCGAACAGTTTAAGAACGTTTCTTAAAGTGCAATTGCAAGAAATTTTGGGATTTCAACATCTACGCTCCATAATATCATCAAAAGGTTCAGAGAATCTGGAGAAATCACTCCACATAAGCCGAAAACCAACATTGAATGACCGTGACCTTTGATACCTGTATCAAAAACCGACATCAAGCTCTAAAGGATATCACCACATGGGCTCAGGAACACTTTAGAAAACCACTGTCACTAAATACAGTTGGTCGCTACATCTGTAAGTGCAAGTTAAAGCTCTACTATGCAAAGCGAAAGCCATTTATCAACAACATCCAGAAACGCCGCCGGCTTCTCTGAGCCCGAGATAATCTAAGATGGACTGATGCAAAGTGGAAAAGTGTTCTGTGGTCTGACGAGTCCACATTCGACATCGTGTCATCTGGACCAAAGGGGAAGCGAACCATCCAGACTGTTATTGACGCAAAGTTGAAAAGCCAGCATCTGTGATGGTATGGGGGTACATTAGTGCCCAAGGCATGGGTAACTTACACATCTGTGAAGGCACCATTAATGCTGAAAGGTACATACAGGTTTTGGAGCAACATATGCTGCCATCTTTTTCATTGACGCCCCTGCTTATTTCTGCAAGACAATCCCGAAACCCATTCAGCACATGTTACAACAGCGTGGATTAAAAAAAAAAAGGGCGGGTACTTTCCTGGCCAGCCTGCAGTCCAGACCTGTCCCCCATCGAAAATGTGTGGCGCATTATGAAGCGTAAAATACGACAGCGGAGACCCCTGACTGTTGAACGACTGAAGCTCTACATAAAACAAAAATCGGAAAGAATTCCACTTTCAAAGCTTTATCAAGTAGTTTCCTCAGTTCCCAAACGTTTATTGAGTGTTGTTAAAAGAAAAGGTGATGTAACAGAGTGGTGAACATGCCCTTTCCCAACTACTTTGGCACGTGTTGCAGCCATGAAATTCTAAGATAATTAATATTTGCAAAGAGAAAAAATAAAGTTTAAGAGTTTGAACATTGAATATATTATCTTTGTAGTGCATTGAAAAGGATTTGCAAATCATTGTATTCCGTTTATATTTACATCAAACACAATTTCCCAACTCATATGGAAACGGGGTTTGTATTACAAAACTGCACTGTTCTTTTTAAAGACTTCAATTTTTGTCAAAGATCCTTTACATGACTACAGTTGTTTTTTGAAGGACCCTTCACAAAAACCTGGACAAAAGGTCTTATATGAGAGTACTGCATTGCTGTTTACAAGAACTTCTTGTGAAAAAGTTAGTCAAAGATCCTCTACATTACTACTCTTGTTTTATGAAGGCCATTCCAAAAAAAATTAAACCAAAGATCTGTTAAATGACAGGATGCACATTTGTTTTTAAGGACTTGTTGCGAAAATGCTAGGCAAAGATCCACGACATTACTGATTCTTGTTTTTATTAAGTACATAGCGCAAAAACCTGAACCAAAGCTCTAATATATGACAGGAGTGCAATGCTGTTTTAAGGACTAGTTGGGAAAATTTTACTCAAAGACCCTTTTACATGACTACTCTTGTTTTTTGACATTTTACCACAAAATCCTGAACCAAACATCCTCTATGTGACAGCAGTGCACTGTTTTGTTGTGAAAAGGCAAGTCAAAGATCCTATACATGACTCCTCTTGTTTTTCAAAGGACCAACTGCAAAAACCTGAACCATCCATCCATTTTTCTACAACAATTTGTTTTCAAAAACTTGTGAAAACTCTAGTCACAGTTTTTTCCACTCTTGTTTTTTGAAGAACCTACTGCAAAAACCTAAACCAAAGATGCTCTTTACGACATGAGTGCACTGCTGTTTTAGGCTAATCAAAGATCCTCCACACGACCACTCCTGTTTTTGGAAGGAACTACCACAAAAACCTGAACCAAAGATCAGTTAAATGACCGGAGCGCATTGGTGTTTAACTTGTTGTGAAAATGCTAGTCAAAAATAATCTTCACGACTACTCCATGTTTCTTGAAGGACCTACCACAAAAACCTGAACCAAAGATCCTCTATAAGAGAGATGTGCACTGCTGTTATTTAAAAATTGTGAAAATGCAACAGGGGTCACCAACCTTTTTGGAACCAAGAGCTACTTCTTGGGTACTGATTAATGCGAAGGGCTACCAGTTTGATACACACTTAAATAAATTGCCAGAAATAGCCAATTTGCTCAATTTACCTTTAATAAATAAATCTATATATATATAAAAAAATGGGTATTTCTGTCTGTCATTCCGTCAAAAGACAATTGCTGGAAAGCATTTGTCTTTTTCTCTTTCGTGCTCACTCGCGCTCTGGCTCCAGCCCCAACCCCGTCTCTCCTCCTGGCTGCTGCTTATAACAGAGCGACAGGTGATTAGATAAAAAGGCCCAGGTGGGCCTTCTACGCACGCGCCTGTCGCTGATTTCGAGGCCGGTCCTGGCAACACCCCGCTTTGCTGCGGGCCCGCAGGCCACACCCACTCGACAGTTTGTTTCAGAATAACAATGTTACAAAGAATAAGAGACCTATTATACTCTGGAAATGTAGGTCTTACTTAAAAATGCAAGCGTTTAGTTGTGTTCAGTGTTAAAAAAAAATATTGTATGGCTCTTAGGGAAATACATTTTAAAATATATGGCTTCTTGGCTCTCTCAGCCAAAAAGGTTCCTGACCCCTGGATTAATGCGAAGGGCTACCAGTTTGATACACACTTTAAAAAAAAGTCAGAAATAGCCAATTTGCTCAATTTACCATTAATAAATAAATCTATACACCGGTATATATAGAAAAAAAAATGGGTATTTATGTCCGTCATTCCGTAGTACATTTTTTTTCCTTTTACGGAATGTTTTTTGTAGAGAATAAATGATGAAAAAAACACTTAATTGAACGGTTTAAAAGAGGAGAAAACACGGAAATAATGAAAATGAAATTTTGAAATATGGTTTATTTTCAATTTGGACTCTTTAAAATTCAAAATTCAACCCAAAAAAAAAAGAATAGAAAAACTAGCTAATTCGAATATTTTTGAAAAAAATAAAGGAATTTATGGAAGATCACTAGTAATTTTTCCTGATTCAAATTAATTTTGGAATTTTGATGACATTTTTTAGATAGGTTGAAATCCAATCTGCACTTTGTTAGAATGTATAACAAATTGGACCAAGCTATTTTTTCTAACAAAGACAAATTATTTTTTCTAGATTTTCCAGAACAAAAAATTTAAAAGAAATTCAAAATAATTTGAAATAAGATTTAAATTTGATTCTACAGATGTTCTATATTTGGCAGAATATTTTTTTTTCAATTTGAATCATAATACGTTTGAAGAAATATTTCACAAATACAAAAAAACAGAAGCTATAATGAAGAATTAAATTAAAATGTATTTATAATTCTTTACAATTAAAAAAATAAATAAAAAATACTTGAACATTGATTTAAAATCGTCAGGAAAGAAGAGGAAGGAATTTAAAAGGTATATCTGTTTAAAAATCCTAAAATCATTTTTAAGGTTGTATTTTTTCTTGAAAATTGTCTTTCTGAAAGTTACAAGAAGAAAAGTAAAAAAAAAAAATAATGAATTTATTTAAACAAGTGAAGACCAAGTCTTTAGAATATTTTCTTGGATTTTCAAATTCTATTTGAGTTTTGTCTCTCTTAGAATAAAAAATGTCGAGCAAAGTGAGACCAGCTTGCTAGTAAATGAATAAAATTAAAAAAATAGAGGCAGCTCACTGGTAAGTGCTGCTATTTGAGCTATTTTTAGAACAGGCCAGCGGGCGACTCATCTGGTCCTTACGGGCTACCTGGTGCCCGCGGGCACCGTGTTGGTGACCCCTGGTCTACAAGGACCTACAGCAAAAATCTGAATCAAAGATCCTCTATAGGACAACTCTTGTTTTATGAAGAACCAACAGCAAAAAACAGAACCAAATATCCTTTTTTATTGCAGCAGTGCACTTCTGTTTTAACGCTTGTATTATGTTGGGAAAAAATAACATTGATTATGTTGCGGATCGTTTTGACCCGTACTGTGTAAATGCACTCAAAACAGTCAAGAAAATAGGTTAAACCAATAAAAATTTTATTTTAGGTTGTATAAACATTTAGAAAAGTGACATACAATACATTTGTTATTTCAATTGTATTATGTTAAGGGTCAATTTGACCCATTTCAGTTTTTGTGTTGATCAAAGTACTGGTGATCCTTTCTTTTTCTTGCTGAAATCTGGTGACTTTTCCTCATTTAGGGTCATGAACTGGTGTGTAAATCTGGACACTTTGTTGTGTGGTGGAATGTTTGTGCAGAGTTTGTATAAAAAGATGATGTTGCGAGTCATTTTGACCCAGGCGCTTTAATGTGGGTAAATAGCTGTTCAGACCCAAAAATAAACATGTCTCCTTGATGTACTTTTTACTTTGATGAACAATTGTTTGTATTTTGATTGTCTCTGAGACCCAGAGACAGGTGTGTGAAGAGAGGGAACTTTCTCACACTTGGCCTTGTCTCCTCAGATGTAATCCATCTGGAGCTCATTTTTGGTGAGTTTGTCAAAGAGATGACATGAGAACAGTGACAAGGACAAGTGTGAGAAAGTTCCCTCTCTTCACACACCTGGCTCTGGGTCTCAGAGGCAATCAAAATACAAACAATTGTACATCAAAGTAAAAAGTATATCAAAGAGACTTGTTTATTGTGGCTATTTACCCACATTAAAGTGTCTGGGTCAAAATGACCCGCAACATCATCTTTGTATCCACACTCAACAAAGTGTCCAGATTTTACACACCAGTTCATGACCCTAGATGAAGAAAAGTCACCAGATTTCAGCAAGAAAACGAAAGGATAACCAGTACTTTGATAAACACAAAAACTGAAATGGGTCAAATTGACCCTCAACATAATAGAAGGGTCAAGGAACCTGTTGTGAAAATTCTAGTCAAAGATCCTTTACATTGCTACACTTGTTTTTTGAAGACCCTACCGCCATATCCTGAACCGAAGATTTGTTAAATGACAGAAACACATTGCTGATTATGGGACGTGTTGTGAAAATGTCAAAAATCCTCAACATGACTTTTGTTTTTGAAGGAACTTCCGCAAAAACCTTGAACCAAAGATATTTTAAGTGACAGGAGCACATCGCTGCTTTTAAATACTTGGTGCCAAAATGCTAGCCAAAGATTCTTCACACAACTATTCTTGTTTTTTTGAAGAACCCACCACAAAAACCTGAACCAAAGATCCTCTATGTGACAAGGACTTGTTGCGAAAATGCTAGTCAAAGATCCCCTGATTGACTACTCTTGTTTTATGAAGGCACTACCACAAAAACCTGAACCAAAGATCTATTAAATGACAGAAACAAAAGTTTCTGTTTTTAGGACTGGTGAAAATGCAAGTCAAAGATCCTCCACATGACTATTCTTGTTTTTTGAAAGACCTACCGAAAAAATCGGAAACAAAGAACCTCTTATATTGGGGCAGTACAATGCATTTTTAAACAACTTGTTATAAAAATTCCAGTCAAAGATCCTTTACATGACTATTCTTGTTTTTTGAAGGACCTACCGAAAAAATCGGAAACAAAGATCCTCTTATATTGGAGCAGTACAATGCATTTTTAAACAACTTGTTGCAAAAATTCCAGTCAAAGATCCTTTACATGACTACTTTTGTTTTGTGACGGCCCTACCGCTAAAACCTTGAACCACATAACTGTTAAATGACAGGAGCACATTGCTGTTTTAAAGACTGTATATATATATATATATATATATATATATATATATATATATATATATATATATATATATATATACAAAGCCCGTTTCCATATGAGTTGGGAAATTGTGTTAGATGTAAATATAAAAGGACTACAATGATTTGCAAATCCTTTTCAACCCATATTCAGTTGAATGCACTACAAAGACAACATATTTAATGTTCAAACTCATAAACTTTATTTTTTTTTTGCAAATAATAATTAATTTAGAATTTCATGGCTGCAACATGTGCCAAAGTAGTTGGGAAAGGGCATGTTCACCACTGTGTTACATCACCTTTTCTTTTAACAACACTCAATAAACGTTTGGGAACTGAGGAAAGTAATTGTTGAAGCTTTGAAAGTGGAATTCTTTCCCATTCTTGCTTGATGTACAGCTTAAGTTGTTCAACAGTCCGGGGTCTCCGTTGTGGTATTTTAGGCTTCATAATGCACCACACATTTTCGATGGGAGACAAGTCTGGACTGCAGGCGGGCCAGGAAAGTACCCGCACTCTTTTACTATGAAGCCACGCTGTTGTAACACGTGGCTTGGCATTGTTTTGCTGGAATAAGCAGGGGCGTCCATGATAACGTTGCTTGGATGACAACATTTGTTGCTCCAAAACCTGTATGGACAATTCAGCATTAATGGTGCCTTCACAGATGTGTAAGTTACCCATGCCTTGGGCACTAATACACCCCCATACCATCACAGATGCTGGCTTTTCAACTTTGCGCCTATAACAATCTGAATGGTTATTTTCCTCTTTGTTCTGGAGGACACCACGTCCACAGTTTCCAAATGTAATTTGAAATGTGGACTCGTCAGACCATAGAACACTTTTCCACTTTGCATCAGTCCATCTTAGGTGAGCTCCGGCCCAGCTAAGCCGGCGGAGTTCCTGGGTGTTATTGATAAATGGCTTTGGCTTTGCATAGTAGAGTTTTAACTTTCACTTACAGATGTAGCGACCAACTGTAGTTACTGACGGTGGTTTTATGAAGTAATCCTAAACCCCTTGTGGCGATATCCTTTACACACTGATGTCGGTTTTTGATGCAGTACGGCCTGAGGGATCAAAGGTCCGTAATATCATCGCTTACGTGCAGTGATTCCTCCAGATTCTCTGAACTTTTTGATGATTTTACGGACCGTAGATGGTAAAATACGTAAATTTCTTGCAATAGCTTGATGAGAAATGTTGTTCTAAAACTGTTCGACAATTTGATTACAAATTGGTGACCCTCACCCCATCCTTGTTTGTGAATTACTTAGCATTTCATGGAAGCTGCTTTTATACCCAATCATGGCACCCACCTGTTCCCAATTAGCCTGCACACCTGTGGGATGTTCCAAATAAGTGTTTGATGAGCATTCCTTACACTTAATCAGTATTTATTGCCACCGTTCCCGACTTCTTTGTCACGTGTTGCTGGCATCAAATTCTAAAGTTAATGATTATTTGCACAAAAAAAAAAAAAGTTTATCCGTTTGAACATCAAATATGTTGTCTTTGTAGGATATTCAACTGAATATGGGTTGAAAAGGATTTGCAAATCATTGTATTCTGTTTATATTTACATCTAACAAGATTTCCCAACTCATATGGAAACAGGGGTTGTGTATATATATATATATATATATATATATATATATATATATATATATATATATATATATATATATATATATATATATATTAGGGCTGGGCAACGATTAAAATTTTTAATCAAAGTTAATCGCACTATTTCTCTGATTAATCGCGATTAACAGCATTGTATACGCAAAGCCCAATAATGAATTCAAAAGTAGTGTGTAGTGCACATTTATTGGAATATTCTCCCACATGAACAAAAGCGCCAAAACATTTGTTGTGCAAACACAATTTAAATCAGTCCTTGTTAAACAGTAGCAGTTAAATAGCATATTTTATGAAAATCAACTCAAAACATGTAAATACAAACATTTAAGCTTATTGCCACTGCCAGGGTATTTAAGTTATCCTGTTTGTTATGGAAAATAAATATAATCTACATACAAATCTCTGAGCCACAATCATAACATCTGAACAGGCAATTTCTGAGGTAACAGCAGAAACATTTTTTTTTATCAGGGATCTTATGTTCAAAAAACCTATATTATAGTTAGTGGGCTGTTTTAGGGAATTTTTGATCAAATTATCTGTAGTAGCAATATTAATAATGTTGTGTTTATTCTGCGTAGTGCACTTAAAATAATTATGACCATATCTAGGAATTGATATGATGGGAATTTTCCGATTGTTTGCTTGGTGCTTTGATAAACTGAAGGCATCATATACATGGTACTATATTGTGATGTTATGAGCCAGGGAATAAAAGAACTACCCTACCCAGCATGCAACAGGAGTGACGCGGTAGCCCGGTGAAGGTTGTGTGTTGCCATGACGGCATCTTGTATGTTGTGATATGCACGCTCTGAAAGCAAACGTTAAGAACTCAGCCAACACTCCTGGTCTGCATTATTCATAAATAGACAGACAACACATATACTCCGCTGCTTCACAGGCCGCTGGATGTAGCCGGCAAAGTATTCCCATGCTAGCTAGCCGGTCTAGCAAGCACGCGTCATTCAGTCCAAAACGGCCCGATCTATCCACATTCAGAATTGTCTGGCGGTCGTAAGTGATCCCGGAGTGACCACGCTGTAAGCCAGCCATGAAATTTGCAGAATTGTCCGGTATTTTTGCCAAATGTTCCATCTTTACCAAGAGCCCCTCGACGCCGAAGTACATCCGGGAGATGCCATCTTGTTAAGAAAAGGCGTTAGCAAAATAAAAGCATGTAAACAACATACGCAAATGTGCGATAAAATAATTGTCGGCGTTAATAGATTGATGAGTTAACTCGTAATTAACGCATTAATTTGCTCACCCCTAATATATATATTTATATATATATCTTAAAGGTAGTGGTAGCCCAAAGACTAGGTGATGAGGCACATGTTTTGCACCACTATAACAAACACGGTGTGTCATTAGGGCATGCAGGTGTACCTAATAAAGCGTCCTGTGAGTTCAGTTCAAAGCATGTTTTCCTAACCCCTGCTTCCCCTTTGCAGTGAGACTTCCTGCACAATGATGTCAACTGTTTTGACTTGACAGGCTCTCCACGGTGCCGGAGCAGCCGGTTGAAACCTGCCCGAGCACACGTGTAATCCTAACCCCTCCATTCCACGCCGGCCTCACGTCCGACACTGTAATGCCGCAGCTAGCGCCACAGACGTTACAGAAGCCTCCAGAAGGTGCAGGAAGTTGGCACATTCCATGATTGAATAAGAGGACGGCCTACTTTTGCTACCGCACAGGCCATCCATCCTTGAAGAATGGTCAGAGCCAGAGTGTCGATTATCGTCTTTGTGACGATGTCAGACTGAGCAACAGTTCCAAAAATAACACAAAGGTAGCTTCATGTCGGTCTGATCACACATTATTTGTGTCTGTGCGTTACAGAAGGAAGCCTAAAGCCCACAAATATCTTGAATATGCTTGAGTCAGCGTACTGACTAATGATGCATGAGTCAGTGTTGATAGAATCAGCTCAAGTTCCGTACAGAAGTGACAGATGGAGGGAAATACTGCATCTCTTTTTACCGGAAGTGAGACAGACTTTTCAGCACCTTTGGGTTTTTCTACCCATGAAGCTGCAAGATGATGCAGCATGAATTAATATGGGTGAAATTTGTAAAACAATTAATAAATAAATAAATACAAATAAGAGTGCATCTGGGAAGTATTCACAGTGCTTCACTTGTTCCACTTTTCTTATGTTCCAGCATTATTCCAAAATAGAATAAATTAATTTGTATCCTAAAAATTCTACACACAACACCCCACAATGTCAACGTGAAAAGGTTTTTTTGTAGAATTTTTTAAAGAATTTATTCAAACATTATATATATATATATATATATAAGCTAGTACTTTATATTATAATAATATTACATTTATTATATATGTGTATATCTATACATGTTATATATTCATACATATATACACATGTATATACATACATACATTATATATTTATATATATATACATATATACACACAAATATATGTATATATTTGCATATATATAAGTATATATGTACTGTATATACAGTATATATATATTTATATATATACACATATATGTATGTGTGTATATATACATATGTATGTATATATAAACATTTATATGTGTATATATACATGTATGTGTATATATGTGTGTATATATATATATATATATATATATGTATGGGTATATATATGTGTATATATATGTACATATATATGTGTATATATACATGTATGTGTATATATATACATATATATGGGTATATATATGTGTGTATATATACATATATATGTATATATATATGTGTATATATACATATATATGTATGTATACATACATATGTCTACATACACATATATACAGTATATATGTATGTATGTATGTATATATACATAAGTAATACATACATGTACATATATATGTATACATATACTCTTATATATATATTTATACATATACACACACATATATATTTACACACACACACACACACACACACACACACACGCACATGTATGTACATATACATATATACTGTATGTACACATATATATGTATATATACATACATATGTTTACATACACATATATATGTATGTATGTATATATGTATGTATGTATATATACATATGTAATACATATATGTACATATATATATGTATACATGTACTCTTATATATACATATATACATATATATACACACACACACATAGATACACACACACACATACACATTTATATATACATATATATATATCTTTCAATTAAATAATCGTGATTTTTCACACGTTATTTGGGTGTTTAAAAGCGTTTGGTTTAATAAAAAAATAGAACTCATATTGTTTGTAGTATGTCTCCATTAATTGTGAACGCAACATCAACTTATAGATTTTTACAGCTATTAAACGATGCACACTGAAACCACTGTTATGCAATTTAATCAATAACTGTATATCCCATCCATCCATCCATCCATTTTCTACCGCTTATTCCCTTTGGGGTCGCTGGTGCCTATCTCAGCTACAATCAACCTATCCCCAGGTGCATGTCTTTGGAAGTGGGAGGAAGCCGGAGTACCCGGAGTGAACCCACGCACACAGAAAGACCCCGAACCTTGGGATTGAACCCAGGACTTTCTTATTGAGAGGCACTAGCGCTAACCCCTGTTCCACCATGCTGCCTGTTTTACAATATGTTATACGATTAACTGTATTTCTTGCAACATTTTGTGGTCTATTGGAATTATCTCTGTATATTTAATGTGGACAGAACAGCAACGTTTTAAATATTAAAAAATATTACATGTTATTTTTACCTGATTCAAAAACAGATCTCAACATAATGCAATCAATTAATTAGTTAATTAATTATTCAATCATTTAATTAAAATTGGTACTTTTTTTTACATTTCATTGATAGAAAAACTACTTTATTGTGGTGTATTTTTTTTTTAGATTAAATAATGTTATGCGTTTAAAACTTATTTATGTTACAAAAAATAATATACATTAATTTTCCCGGTAAGGTTTATTCAGGTGTACTGGAGAGGAGGCTACGCCCGGATAGTCGAACCTCGGATTCAGGAGGAACAGTGTGATTTTCGTCCTGGTCGTGGAACTGTGGACCAGGTCTATACTCTCGGCAGGGTTCTTGAGGGTGCATGGGAGTTTGCCCAACCAGTCTACATGTGCTTTGTGGACTTGGAGAAGGCATTCGACCGTGTCCCTCGGGAAGTCCTGTGGGGAGTGCTCAGAGAGTATGGGGTATCGGACTGTCTTATTGTGGCGGTCCTCTCCCTGTATGATCAGTGCCAGAGCTTGGTCCGCATTGCTGGCAGTAAGTCGAACACATTTCCAGTGAGGGTTGGACTCCGCCAAGGCTGTCCTTTGTCACCGATTCTGTTCATAATTTTTATGGACGGAATTTCTAGGCGCAGTCAAGGCATTGGTTGAGGGGTTCCGGTTTGGTGACCGCAGAATTAGGTCTCTGCTTTTTGCAGATGATGTGGTCCTGATGGCTTCATCTGACCGGGATCTTCAGCTCTCACTGGATCGGTTCGCAGCCGAGTGTGAAGCGACCGGAATGAGAATCAGCACCTCCAAGTCCGAGTCCATGGTTCTCACCCGGAAAAGGGTGGAATGCCGTCTCCGGGTTGGGGAGGAGACCCTGCCCCAAGTGGAGGAGTTCAAGTACCTTGGAGTCTTGTTCACGAGGGGGGGAAGAGTGGATGGTGAGATCGACAGGCGGATCGGTGCGGCGTCTTCACTAATGGGGACGTTGTACCGATCCGTTGTGATGAAGAAGGAGCTGAGCCGGAAGGCAAAGCTCTCAATTTACCGGTCGATCTACGTTCCCATCCTCACTTATGTTCATGAGCTTTGGGTCATGACCGAAAGGATAAGATCACGGGTACAAGCGGCCCAAATAAGTTTCCAGGTCTCTCTCTTAGAGATAGGGTGAGAAGCTCTGCCATCCGGGAGGAACTCAAAGTAAAGCCGCTGCTCCTCCACATTGAGAGGAGCCAGATGAGGTGGTTCGGGCATCTGGTCAGGATGCCACCCGAACGCCTCCCTAGGGAGGTGTTTAGGGCACGTCCAACCGGTAGGAGGCCACGGGGAAGACCCAGGACACGTTGGGAAGACTATGTCTCCCGGCTGGCCTGGGAACGCCTCGGGATCCCCCGGGAAGAGCTAGACGAAGTGGCTGGGGAGAGGGAAGTCTGGGTTTCCCTGCTTAGGCTGTTGCCCCCGCGACCCGACCTCGGATAAGCGGAAGAAGATGGATGGATGGATGAATTTTATTACAATTTATATTTCATACATTTTGTTAGAATGTTCTCAATATATATTCCGTATAAGAAAAATATGTTTTCCACAATTTATTCTCCATATTGGAGATTTTGTTGTGTTTTCCAGTAACTCTCATCTGCAGCACACATGCTTTACTTCCACATGTAGTGAGGGTGAGGATGAGGACACCAATGGGGTTACTGAGGAAACCCAGAAGCATGCGGGGGTAACAAAGTGCACTGTTAGCCCTGTAAGCTCCATTCAAAAACCTTTTTTTATTTTTCAACTAGAGCCAAACCGGAACCCTTTGCTCTCTTCTCCCTGGCATCAAAAGTGCTTCTCCGGCTTACAGCCTCTGTTTCCCATGGCTGTCCTTAAACAACAATCCTCTTTGTTCCATCGTAAGGCGGTGGGAGGGAGATAATCATAGAGCTGAGGTGCACGGAGGCTGAACTTTAAGTCAGATGTGTGCTTTTTCTTCGGCTTTCATGTTGCTGCCCTGTAATGTGGTGGGCACGGCAAAAAAAACAGAACAAAAAGGACTCATGTGTAGCAGTTGGCAACCGCTGTTTAATGCCCATTACTGCCACCGACAGGGCTGGAGTACAACAGTACCAGGAATATAAGGGTGTTGACTTGTCCTTTTCTCACCTGAGTATTTTGCATTGTTAACTATTTTAGCACCTCCCTCAGACTCTCCTCAGACCTTGACGTACACATCCAAAAGGATGGAGGAAGACGAATACTGAGTTGCATCCCAAGAACACCAGACCTACTGTGAAGCATGGGGGTGGAAACATCATGCTTTGGGGCTGTTTTTCTGCTAAGGGGACAGGACGATTGATCCGTGTTAAGGAAAGAATGAATGGGGCCATGTATCGTGAGATTTTGAGCCAAAACCTCCTTCCATCAGTGAGAGCTTTGAATGGTTGACCAAATACTTATTTTCCAGCATAATTTACAAATAAATTCTTTAAAATTCCTACAATGTGAATTCTTGGATTTTTTTTTCACATTCTGTCTCTCATAGTTGAAGTGTACCTATGATGAAAATTACAGACCTCTGTCATCATTTTAAGTGGGAGAACTTGCACAATCGCTGGTTGACTAAATACTTTTTCGCCCCACTGAAAATTAAAAATAAAGACATTTAAAAATATTTTTTTAACCTTCCTCTTGTGTTAGCTTTCTGTTACCATCTCTTATGTTAACGGGTCGGTTTTGACCCATGTTTTAACCTTTGTCTTGTGTTTGGGTCGGCACCGACCCGTTTTAGTTTTTAAATGCATAAAAACACCACATACATTTATTTTTTTGCATCAAAGCTTTTTGACTTTGTCAGGAACCTCTTTGTCAACAAAATAAAACATTTGAATTTTTTTCACTAAATTATAAAATGCTCTGGTAGAAATTATGCCCTTGGTGTTGTTAGGGTCGGTTTCGACCCGGTTATAAAAATAAGATGATAAAGCAATGATTAGAGCCAAAACTGAACACACCTCCTCTCCCAATCATGTGAGCTTTAGTGGATTCTCATTTTACCTTGTTATCCTGTACAAAAACAAACAAAAGACGGACACTAAAAGTGTCACTTTTTGCCACTCTGATTTTGTTTTTTTATTAGTTTTGGAACTAGTAATCTATTTCTCTTGGTTTCATTTGCTTGATTGGTTGTTTGTTTGATGTTGGATTTCTGTTGCTGAAGAAAATACTTTTTAGCCTTTTTCTTGAAGTAAATATATATGGGTCGAAATTGACCCGTAACACCATAGATGTTACTATAGTTAAAATTCTTAAAATGAAAAAATAAACAAAACACATTTATTTAAGAGATGTGTTCTAATACCCCTTAGTAATAGTTAGGTAACACAACAACCTTTTTTTATTCATATGATTCTCTTGAGGTTCGTTTTACCATTTTTAAAAATTGAAATCCAGGGGTATACTGACAAAAAAAGGCCCAATGGCCCAAACCAAAAATATTAAAACCAATATTTTCAAGGATAAGGAAGCCTAACAAGGTAACCAAGAGATGAGAAACAAATTGGATGATAGGTAATTGTTTTTAGTGTATTTTACAGCTGATTTAAGACATGGGTCAAAACCGACCCGTTAACATAAGAGATGGTAACAGAAAGCTAACACAAGAGGAAGGTTAAATCAGCTGTAAAATACACTAAAAACAATTATCTATCATCCAATTTGTTTCTCATCTCTTGGTTACCTTGTTAGGCTTCCTTATCCTTGAAAATATTGGTTTTAATATTTTTGGTTTGGGCCATTGGGACTTATTTTGTCAGTATACCCCTCGATTTCAATTTTTAAAAATGGTAAAACGAACCTCAAGAGAATCATATAAATAAAAAAAGGTTGTTGTGTTACCTAACTATTACTAAGGGGTATTAGAACACATCTCTTAAATAAATGTGTTTTGTTTATTTTTTCATTTTAAGAATTTTAACTATAGTAACATCTATGGTGTTACGGGTCAATTTCGACCCATATATATTTACTTCAAGAAAAAGGCTAAAAAGTATTTTCTTCAGCAACAGAAATCCAACATCAAACAAACAACCAATCAAGCAAATGAAACCAAGAGAAATAGATTACTAGTTCCAAAACTAATAAAAAAACAAAATCAGAGTGGCAAAAAGTGACACTTTTAGTGTCCGTCTTTTGTTTGTTTTTGTACAGGATAACAAGGTAAAATGAGAATCCACTAAAGCTCACATGATTGGGAGAGGAGCTGGCTGTCAGTGTGTTCAGTTTTGGCTCTTATCATTGCTTTATCATCTTATTTTTATAACCGGGTCGAAACCGACCCTAACAACACCAAGGGCATAATTTCTACCAGAGCATTTTATAATTTAGTGAAAAAAATTCAAATGTTTTATTTTGTTGACAAAGAGGTTCCTGACAAAGTCAAAAAGCTTTGATGCAAAAAAATAAATGTATGTGGTGTTTTTATGCATTTAAAAACTAAAACGGGTCGGTGCCGACCCTAACACAAGACGAAGGTTAAAGAAATTTTTCTTGCGGCCCCTGCCTCACCCAGACTCTGCATCCAGTGGCCCCCAGGTAAATCGAGTTTCAGACCCCTGCTTTAAATGCTTATTATTTTCCATTTATGTATTACATGGATATTATATGTATTTCTAAAACACCCATTTGATACGAGTGTTTCTGAAAGTACCAGCTCGGCGAGTCCAAATAAAAGAAAGCAGATGTCAGCAAAACCTAAAAGAGTTAAGGTTTACCCAAATGCATCAGTCATAAATGAAGCTCTGAGCACATACACGTTTACATCTATAACTATACTTTAATAAAGATGGAGAAAACACGCTACTCGTAAACGGCACATCCAACAACAGCAGCAAACATAGACGCCAAGTTAAATCATGAAAGGCATCCTTACCCGAGCAAAAACCATGCATACCCAGCCACACACAAATAAGTTGTAGACCTCTATGCCATTCCTAGCCTCCATCTGTTTTGTCATGTAGAATATCTGGAGCACAATCGTTTGATAGGTCTGAGAACGCCACCGACGTAATCTTTGATATCACTCGACAACATTTTTACTTGAGGGCAGGGGTCAACAACCCGCGGCTCTTTAGTGCCACCCTAGTGGCTCTCTGGAGGATTTTAAAAAAAGGATTGAAAATGGAAACAGATGGGGGAAGCTAATGTTTTGTTTTAGTATGAGTTTTGTTTGGGATAAACATGACACAAACCTTACCAATTGTTAGAAAGCCCATTGTTTAAAGGCCTACTGAAAGCCACTACTACCGACCACGCAGTCTGATAGTTTATATATCAATGATGAAATATTAACATTGCAACACATGCCAATAGTTTACTAAATTGCAATTTTAAATTTCCCGCGGAATATCATGCTAAAACGTCACGGTATTATGACGCGTGACGTGACGCATTGTAGAGGACATTTTATTCCAGCGCCGTTCACAGCTATAAGTCGTCTGTTTTCATCGCATTATTCCACAGTGTGTTGCTGAATCTTTTGCAATTTGTTCAATGAATAGTGGAGACGTCAAAGAAGAAAGCTGTAGGGGGGAAGCGGTGTATCGCGGCCGCCTTTAGCAACAGAAACACAGCCGGTGTTTCATTGTTTACATTCCAGAAAGATGACGGTGAAGCTTTACTATGGAACGGAGCGGTCAAGCGAACGTGGTTGGATTGGACCACACACACAAAGTACAGTGTATTATATAGCAATCATTTCGAAAGATCGTGTTTGGAAGAGGCTCCCTTGCGAAGGGCAGAGATGGGCATCGCCACCACCCGTCGACTGGTGCTGAAGAAAGGTGCGGGGCCGACCTTCAGGTTGTACAGGTACCACCATATAATCTCACTAAAACACTAGTAAAACAATAGGCGGATAAGGGATTTTCCAGAATTATCCTAGTAAATTTGTCTAATAACATCTGAATCGCTCCCACTGTATTTAGTCTTTTTTTTTTCCTCTAGTCCTTCTCTCTCACTTTCCTCATCCACAAATCTTTCATCCTCGTTCAAATTAATGGGGAAATCGTCGCTTTCTCGGTCCGAATCGCTCTCGCTGCTGGTGGCCATGATTGTCAACAATGTTCGGATGTGAGGAGCTCCACAACCCGTGACGTCACGCGCACATCGTCTGCTACTTCCGGTACAGGCAAGGCTTTTTTTATCAGCACCGAAAGTTGCGAACTTTATCGTGGATGTTCTCTACTAAATCCTTTCAGCAAAAATATGGCAATATCGCAAAATGATCAAGTATGACACATAGAATGGACCTGCTATCCCCGTTTAAATAAGAAAATCTCGGGATCCCCCGGGAAGAGCTAGACGAAGTGGCTGGGGAGAGGGAAGTCTGGGCTTCCCTGCTTAGGCTGCTGCCCCCGCGACCCAACCTCGGATAAGCGGAAGAAGATGGATGGATATATATTTGATATATATATTGCTATTTAGGTTACAACATGTAAATGGAGTATTTTTGGCAGTTTCTGGATGGTTTTTTTTTTACAGGGCCTTATGGGCGAAATAGTGTACGGGGGACGGCGTGGCAAAGTTGGTAGAGTGGCTGTGCCAGTAACCTGAGTGTTACTGGTTCAATCCCCACCTTCTACCATCATAGTCACGTCCGTTGTGTCATTGGGCAAGACACAAAAAAAAAGTCTGCGGGCTATAGAGCGTTTTCCGTTCGGGCTCCAGTACTCTGGAATGCCCTCCCGGTAACAGTTCGAGATGCTACCTCAGTAGAAGCATTTAAGTCTCATCTTAAAACTCATCTGTATACTCTAGCCTTTAAATAGACCTCCTTTTTAGACCAGTTGATCTGCCGCTTCTTTTCTTTCTCCTATGTCCCCCCCTCCCTTGTGGAGGGGGTCCGGTCCGATGACCATGGATGAAGTACTGACTGTCCAGAGTCGAGACCCAGGATGGACCGCTCGTCGGGACCCAGGATGGACTGCTCGCCTGTATCGGTTGGGGACATCTCTACGCTGCTGATCCGCTTGAGATGGTTTCCTGTGGACGGGACTCTCACTGCTGTCTTGGAGCCACTATGGATTGAACTTTCACAGTATCATGTTAGACCCGCTCGACATCCATTGCATTCGGTCCCCTAGAGGGGGGGGGTTGCCCACATCTGAGGTCCTCTCCAAGGTTTCTCATAGTCAGCATTGTCACTGGCGTCCCACTGAATGTGAATTCTCCCTGCCCACTGGGTGTGAGTTTTCCTTGCCCTTTTGTGGGTTCTTCCGAGGATGTTGTAGTCGTAATGATTTGTGCAGTCCTTTGAGACATTTGTGATTTGGGGCTATATAAATAAACATTGATTGATTGATTGACTTCACCTTTGCTCCTGATGGGTGCTGGTTAAGGCCTTGCATGGCAGCTCCCTCCATCAGTGTGTGAATGTGTGTGTGAATGTGGAAGTAGTGTCAAAGCGCTTTGGGCTCCTTAAAAAGGGGTAGAAACGCGCTATACAAGTACAACCCATTTACCATTTACTCCATTAGCTGCATTGTTAGCCACCTCATACTTGCGGTATATTACAAATGCATTAAAAACATGTGTTCTTGTAACATTCCAAAAAAAGTGCAGTTCCCCTTTATTACTTATTGGGGTGTTACCATTTAGTGGTCAATTGTACGGAATATGTACTGAAGTGTGCAATCTACTAATAAAAGTTTCAATCAATCAAGGACAGCAACATTCTTGCTGGCACTAGCAGAGGTAAATAATGTATACAACACTCTCTGTTGTATAATATTATGATTGTTTGCCTAAAATAGCTTTAAATTGGCTCCTGCAAGAGCTGGCAACCATCGCTGGGGTCATCATCTTTGTCCAGCAGAGAAACATCGCTGATCTTTTTTTATTTGATCATTGTGTCGTTGAGAGGGCGTGTCAGGCTGCGACATAATAAGAGAGAACATGAGACTGTTCTGATGATGCTTGGAAAACCACATGGCCCCACGGGGAGCGGAGAAGCGGCCTGTCAAAGCAACAACAACACACATCAATTCTACGTTTCCTCTATTATATTAGTTCTGGATACGAAACAGGCTCAGTGTTTTCTGCGTGGCTAATTTCCTGGCTGTTATCAGTTCATAGAGGTTTGTTTTTTTTCCAGGACGGAAAGGCTAGAAAAGCAGCTTAATCCCGGGCCGACCGCCACGCTGAAAGACAACAGTTGCGCAACCGGCCAGGCTACATTCGGTCACCTCCGAGCCAAATTCCTCCATTATTTTGCTGTGAAGTCTTTGAGGAATTCCCCCAGGTTATTGCTCAGCAGGAACAGTGAAGTATCCTGTCTGTCTGTAAATTGGAAGTTAGCTGGGTAGTGAAAATCAAAGACTCAATAGGTTTGAGGTAAAGAAAGTCAATTGTTTGGTTGATGGGGTTTCAGTCCTGCGCTCTACCAGTCTGATTTTTCTACCAATTTTCCTCAAAACTGCTCGACCTGAAAGCAAGAATCCTATCATCATGCCCCTAAAGCTGACCAACAGTAGTCAGTTGGAAGCGTGTCTTAATGAAATTAAACAATGGATTTTTTGCAACTTAATGCCAAAAAAACGGAAATGCTGATTATCGGTCCTGCTAGACACCGACCTCTATTTAATAATACAACTTTAACATTTGATGCTGATGGCTTCATCTGACCGGGATCTTCAGCTCTCGCTGGATCGGTTCGCAGCCGAGTGTGAAGCGACCGGAATGAGAATCAGCACCTCCAAGTCCGAGTCCATGGTTCTCGCCCGGAAAAGGGTGGAGTGCCATCTCCGGGTTGGGGAGGAGACCCTGCCCCAAGTGGAGGAGTTCAAGTACCTAGGAGTCTTGTTCACAAGTGAGGGAAGAGTGGATCGTGAGATCGACAGGCGGATCGGTGCGGCGTCTTCAGTAATGCGGACGTTGTACCGATCCGTTGTGGTGAAGAAGGAGCTGAGCCGGAAGGCAAAGCTCTCAATTTACCGGTCGATCTACGTTCCCATCCTCACCTATGGTCATGAGCTTTGGGTCATGAACGAAAGGATAAGATCACGGGTACAAGCGGCCGAAATGAGTTTCCTCCCCCGTGTGGCAGGTCTCTCCCTTAGAGATAGGGTGAGAAGCTCTGCCATCCGGGAGGAACTCAAAGTAAAGCCGCTGCTCCTCCACATCGAGAGGAGCCAGATGAGGTGGTTCGGGCATCTGGTCAGGATGCCACCCGAACGCCTCCCTAGGGAGGTGTTTGGGGCACGTCCAACCGGTAGGAGGCCACGGGGAAGACCCAGGACACGTTGGGAAGACTATGTCTCCCGGCTGGCCTGGGAACGCCTCGGGATCCCCCGGGAAGAGCTAGACAAAGTGGCTGGGGAGAGGGAAGTCTGGGTTTCCCTGCTTAGGCTGTTGCCCCCGCGACCCGACCTCGGATAAGCGGAAGATGATGGATGGATGGATGGATGGATGGATGAACTTTAACATTTGACAACCAAATAATAAAACAAGGTGACTCGGTAAAGAATCTGGGTATTATCTTCGACCCAACTCTCTCCTTTGAGTCACACATTAAAAGCGTTACTAAAACGGCCTTCTTTCATCTGCGTAATATCGCTAAAATTCGCTCCATTTTGTCCACTAAAGACGCCGAGATCATTATCCATGCGTTTGTTACGTCTCGTCTCGATTACTGTAACGTATTATTTTCGGGTCTCCCCATGTCTAGCATTAAAAGATTACAGTTGGTACAAAATGCGGCTGCTAGACTTTTGACAAGAACAAGAAAGTTTGATCACATTACGCCTGTACTGGCTCACCTGCACTGGCTTCCTGTGCACTTAAGATGTGACTTTAAGGTTTTACTACTTACGTATAAAATACTACACGGTCTAGCTCCATCCTATCTTGCCGATTGTATTGTACCATATGTCCCGGCAAGAAATCTGCCTTCAAAAGACTCCGGCTTATTAGTGATTCCTAGAGCCCAAAAAAAGTCTGCGGGCTATAGAGCGTTTTCCGTTCGGGCTCCAGTACTCTGGAATGCCCTCCCGGTAACAGTTCGAGATGCTACCTCAGTAGAAGCATTTAAGTCTCACCTTAAAACTCATCTGTATACTCTAGCCTTTAAATAGACCTCCTTTTTTAGACCAGTTGATCTGCCGCTTCTTTTCTTTTTTCTCCTATGTCCCCCCCTCCCTTGTGGAGGGGGTCCGGTCCGATGACCATGGATGAAGTACTGGCTGTCCAGAGTCGAGACCCAGGATGGACTGCTCGTCGGGACCCAGGATGGACCGCTCGCCTGTGTATCGGTTGGGGACATCTCTACGCTGCTGATCCGCCTCCGCTTGAGATGGTTTCCTGTGGACGGGACTCTCGCTGCTGTCTTGGATCCGCTTGAACTGAACTCTCGCGGCAGTGTTGGAGCCACTATGGATTGAACTTTCACAGTATCATGTTAGACCCGCTCGACATCCATTGCTTTCGGTCCCCTAGAGGGGGAGGGGGGGGGGGTTTGCCCACATCTGAGGTCCTCTCCAAGGTTTCTCATAGTCAGCATTGTCACTGGCGTCCCACTGGATGTGAATTCTCCCTGCCAACTGGGTGTGAGTTTTCCTTGCCCTTTAGTGGGTTTTTCCGAGGATGTCGTAGTCGTAATGATTTGTGCAGTCCTTTGAGACATTTGTGATTTGGGGCTATATAAATAAACATTGATTGATTGATTGATTGATATCATTCCATACCAATCAGTAGACTCTTATTCAATCTGTTCGAGGTAGCAAAAGTCAAAGGGTAGATTGGTGGTCGAATGTGTGTTGATGTCTCAATTTTAACCAAACTGTTTTAACTTTTCTAAATGTCTTATGATCTTCCGTTTGAGCTGACTTTTTCCTAGCAAACATCACACTTCCTCTCAACGCTTTAAAGGCCTATTGAAATGAGATTTTCTTATTTAAACGGGGATAGCAGCTCCATTCTATCAATCAATCAATCAATGTTTATTTATATAGCCCTAAATCACAAGTGTCTCAAAGGGCTGCACAAGCCACAACAACAACCTCAATTCAGAGCCCACAAAAGGGCAAGGAAAAACTCACAACCCGGTGGGACGTCAACGTGGATGGCTATGAGAAACCTTGGAGAGGACCGCAGATGTGGGTGACACCCCCCTCTAGGGGAGACCAGATGCAATGGGCGTCCAGTGGGTCTAGCACAGGGGTAGGGAACCTATGGCTCTAGAGCCAGATGTGGCTCCTTTGATGACTACATATGGCTCTCAGATAATTATATTTATATAGCGCTTTTCTCTAGTGACTCAAAGCGCTTGACAAAGTGACACCCAATATCTAAGTTACATTTAAACCAGTGTGGGTGGCACTGGGGTCAGGTGTGTAAAGTGTCTTGCCCAAGGACACAACGCCAGTGACTAGGATGGCGGAAGCGGGAATCGAACCTGGAACCCTCAGGTTGCTAGCACGGCCACTCTCCTAACCGAGCGAAGCCGAGTAACCGTGTAATACTCTTCCATATCAGTAGGTGGCAGTCGGTAGCTAATTGCTTTGTAGATGTGGGAAACAGCGGGAGGCAGAGTGCAGGTAAAAAGGTGTCTAATGCTTAAACCTATGGCTCTAGAGCCAGATGACTGCATCTGGCTCTCAGATCAATATTAGCTGACATTGCTTAACACGATAAGTAATGAATAATTCCGCTGGTAATCACAGTTTCAAAAATAACGTTCAAATTATAAAACATTCTCATGCAATTTAATCCAACCATCCGTTTTCTACCGCACCTGTTCAAGATGTCGCATTAATGGTAAGAAGTATTTAGAATAACAATGTTGTTAAAAAGAATAAGAGACTTATTATACTCTAAAAATGTTGGTCATACTTAAAAATGCACAAATTTAGTTGTATTCAGTGTTGAAAAATGTTATATGGCTCTTCAAAAAATACATTTTGAAACATTTGACTTTCATGGCTCTCTCAGCCAAAGAGGTTCCCGACCCCTGGTCTAGCATAATATTGTGAAAGTCCAGTCAATAGTGGATTTAACATAATAGTGAGAGTCAAGTCCATAGTGGATCTAACATAATATTGTGAGAGTCAAGTCCATAGTGGATCTAACATAATATTGAGAGAGTGCAGTCCGTAGTGGATCTAACATAATAGTAAGAGTCCAGTCCATAGTGGATCTAACATAATAGTGTGAGAGTCCAGTCCATAGTGGATCTAACATAATAGTGCGAGAGTCAAGTCCATAGTGGATCTAACATAATAGTGTGAGAGTCCAGTCCATAGTGGATCTAACATAATAGTGAGAGTACAGTCCATAGTGGATCTAACATAATAGTGCGAGAGTCAAGTCCATAGTGGATCTAACATAATAGTGTGAGAGTCCAGTCCATAGTGGATCTAACATGATAGTGTGAGAGTCCAGTCCATAGTGGATCTAACATAATAGTGTGAGAGTCCAGTCCATAGTGGATCTAACATGATAGTGTGAGAGTCCAGTCCATAGTGGATCTAACATAATATTGTGAGAGTCCAGTCCATAGTGGATCTAACATAATAGTGAGAGTCCAGTCCATAGTGGATCTGAAATAATAGTGGAAGAGTCCAGTCCATAGTGGATCTAACATAATAGTGTGAGAGTCCAGTCCATAGTGGATCTAACATAATAGTGCGAGAGTCAAGTCCATAGTGGATCTAACATAATAGTGTGAGAGTACAGTCCATAGTGGATCTAACATAATATTGTGAGAGTCCAGTCCATAGTGGATCTAACATGATAGTGTGAGAGTCCAGTCCATAGTGGATCTAACATAATAGTGTGAGAGTACAGTCCATAGTGGATCTAACATAATAGTGCGAGAGTCAAGTCCATAGTGGATTTAACATAATAGTGTGAGAGTACAGTCCATAGTGGATCTAACATAATAGTGTGAGAGTACAGTCCATAGTGGATCTAACATAATAGTGTGAGAGTACAGTCCATAGTGGATCTAACATAATATTGAGAGAGAGTCCAGTCCATAGTGGATCTAACATAATAGTGCGAGAGTCAAGTCCATAGTGGATCTAACATATTAATGTGAGAGTCCAGTCCATAGTGGATCCAACATAATAGTGAGAGTCCAGTCCATAGTGGATCTAACATAATAGTGAGAGTCCAGTCCATAGTGGATCTAACATGATAGTGTGAGAGTCCAGTCCATAGTGGATCTAACATGATAGTGTGAGAGTCCAGTCCATAGTTGATCTAACATAATAGTGAGAGTCCAGTCCATAGTGGATCTAACATAATAGTGTGAGAGTACAGTCCATAGTGGATCTAACATAATAGTGTGAGAGTACAGTCCATAGTGGATCTAACATAATAGTGCGAGAGTCAAGTCCATAGTGGATCTAACATAATAGTGTGAGAGTCAAGTCCATAGTGGATCTAACATAATAGTGTGAGAGTACAGTCCATAGTGGATCTAACATAATATTGAGAGAGAGTCCAGTCCATAGTGGATCTAACATAATAGTGCGAGAGTCAAGTCCATAGTGGATCTAACATATTAATGTGAGAGTCCAGTCCATAGTGGATCTAACATAATAGTGAGAGTCCAGTCCATAGTGGATCTAACATAATAGTGAGAGTCCAGTCCATAGTGGATCTAACATGATAGTGTGAGAGTCCAGTCCATAGTGGATCTAACATGATAGTGTGAGAGTCCAGTCCATAGTTGATCTAACATAATAGTGAGAGTCCAGTCCATAGTGGATCTAACATAATAGTGTGAGAGTACAGTCCATAGTGGATCTAACATAATAGTGTGAGAGTACAGTCCATAGTGGATCTAACATAATAGTGCGAGAGTCAAGTCCATAGTGGATCTAACATAATAGTGTGAGAGTACAGTCCATAGTGGATCTAACATAATATTGTGAGAGTCCAGTCCATAGTGGATCTAACATGATAGTGTGAGAGTCCAGTCCATAGTGGATCTAACATAATATTGTGAGAGTCCAGTCCATAGTGGATCTAACATAATAGTGAGAGTCCAGTCCATAGTGGATCTGACATAATAGTGGAAGAGTCCAGTCCATAGTGGATCTAACATGATTTTGTGAGAGTCCAGTCCATAGTGGATCTAACATAATATTGTGAAAGTCCAGTCCATTTTGTGTCATACTTGATCATTTTGTGATATTGCCATATTTTTGCTGAAAGGATTTAGTAGAGAACATCCATGATAAAGTTCGCAACTTTCGGTGCTAAGAGAAAAGCCCTGCCTCTACCGGAAGTCACAAGTTTGATGGCTCCTCACATATTCACATTATTTTTAATGGGAGCCTCCAACAAAAAGTGCTATTCGGACCGAGAAAACAACAATTTCCCCATTAATTTGAGCGAGGATGAAAGATTTGTGTTTGAGGATATTGATAGCGGACTAGAAAAAAAAAAAACGCGATTGCATTAGGACGATGTTTTTAGACACATTTACTAGGATAATTCTGGGAAATCCCTTATCTTTCTAATGTGTTGCTAGTGTTTTAGTGAGTTTAATATTACCTGATAGTCGGAAGAGTCAAGTCCATAGTGGATCTAACATAATAGTGTGAGAGTACAGTCCATAGTGGATCTAACATAATATTGTGAGAGTCCAGTCCATAGTGGATCTAACATGATAGTGTGAGAGTCCAGTCCATAGTGGATCTAACATAATAGTGTGAGAGTACAGTCCATAGTGGATCTAACATAATAGTGCGAGAGTCAAGTCCATAGTGGATCTAACATAATAGTGTGAGAGTACAGTCCATAGTGGATCTAACATAATAGTGTGAGAGTACAGTCCATAGTGGATCTAACATAATAGTGTGAGAGTACAGTCCATTTTGTGTCATACTTGATCAATTTGTGATATTGCCATATTTTTGCTGAAAGGATTTAGTAGAGAACATCCATGATAAAGTTCGCAACTTTCGGTGCTAAGAGAAAAGCCCTGCCTCTACCGGAAGTCACAAGTTTGATGGCTCCTCACATATTCACATTATTTTTAATGGGAGCCTCCAACAAAAAGTGCTATTCGGACCGAGAAAACAACAATTTCCCCATTAATTTGAGCGAGGATGAAAGATTCGTGTTTGAGGATATTGATAGCGGACTAGAAAAAAAAAAAACGCGATTGCATTAGGACGATGTTTTTAGACACATTTACTAGGATAATTCTGGGAAATCCCTTATCTTTCTAATGTGTTGCTAGTGTTTTAGTGAGTTTAATATTACCTGATAGTCGGAAGAGTCAAGTCCATAGTGGATCTAACATAATAGTGTGAGAGTACAGTCCATAGTGGATCTAACATAATAGTGTGAGAGTACAGTCCATAGTGGATCTAACATAATATTGTGAGAGTCCAGTCCATAGTGGATCTTTCTAATGTGTTGCTAGTGTTTTAGTGAGTTTAATATTACCTGATAGTCGGAAGGGTGTGTTGACACGCAGTGTCTCAGGTGAGTCGACGGCAGCTATGGACGACACAAGCTCAGCTTTTCTCCGGTAAGAACTGACTTTTTAACCACAATTTTCTCACCAAAACCTGCTGGTTGACATGTGGTCGGGATCCATGTTCTCTTGACCGCGCTCTGATCCATAGGAAAGTTTCACCTCCAGGAATTTTAAACAAGGAATCACCGTGTGTTTGTGTGGCTAAAGGCTAAAGCTTCCCAACTCCATCTTTCTACTGTGACTTCTCCAATATTAATTGAACAAATTGCAAAAGATTCAGCAACACAGATGTCCAAAAAACTGTATAATTATGCCGTTAAAGCAGACGGCTTTTAGCTGTGTGTGTGCGCAGCGCTCATACTTCCTAAAAACCCGTGACGTCTTGCGTACACGTCATCATTACACGACGTTTTGAAGACGAAACTCCCGAAAAATGTAAAATTGCAATTTAGTAAACTAAAAAGGCCGTATTGGCATGTGTTGCAATGTTAATATTTCATCATTGATTTATAAACTATCAGACTGCGTGGTCGCTGGTAGTGGGTTTCAGTAGGCCTTTTTAGTTTACTAAATTACAATTTTAAATTTCCCGCGAGGCATCCTGTTGAAAACGTCGCAAAATGATGACGTGTGTGCATGACGTCACCGGTCATGTTCTACCAGCACCGATCACAGCTAAAAGTAGTCTGTTTTTATCGCATAATTACAAAGTATTCTGGACTTCTGTGTTGCTGAATTTTTGCAATTTGTTCAATTAATAATGGAGACAACAAAGAAGAATGCTGTTGCTGGAAAGTGGTGTATTTCAGCCGGCTGTAGCAACACAAACACAGCCGGTGTTTATTTGTTTGTTGTGAAGCTTTAATATGGAACAGAGCGGTCAAGCGAACATGTTTCTCTACCACATGTCAACCGGCAGGTTTCGCTGAGAAAATTGTGGTAATAAGTCAGCTCTTATCGTAAATATGAGCGGAGCTTGTGTCATTACTCCTGCAGCTGTCAAAGAGGCAGCTGCGACTTTCTAGGCTCCTCCATGGCTTCCCTTAGAGACCATGGCGGTCACCACACCCCTCCGACTTTCAGGTATGACTCTATAATCTAACTAAAACACTATTAGCACAATAAGCAGATAAGCGATTTTCCAGAATTATCCTAGTAAATGTGTCTAATAACAAAACCTTTTTCTGCTTGCATCACGCAAGTGACGTCAACGTTCGGCCCTCGAGAGCCACATACCACACCATAATTGGTAGATTCCTTCAGCTCCGCACACAACCCTGTCAAGCGCCATTCGTATAAAACTTGCGGGCTGCACTAACATTAAACTTTCATATTAATTCGGGGGCCGCAAAATAACGTCTCGCGGGCCGCAATTGGCCCGCGTGTCTAGAACCCCTGGTATAAGTGTTTTAAGTACTTAATGTATGAGTAAGGTACTTTTTAAAACACAGCACTCTTATTGTGAAGGGAGGAAGTACGCTGCTGTTCTGAGCTGGAGAATGACAATAAAAATGTAACGATTGGCCGGCATGATGATGCGGAGGCGTTCTTTCAAGGATGCAGTCGGGCTCGGACACAGCGTGGAGGTAAGAAATGATAGATTTAATTATCAAATAACAGACTTAGTCAAAACAAACAGAACTAGCATGGGAGCTAGAAAAGAACCAAAAGCGCTAGCATGGGAGCTAGAGAAAAAAAAAAAACACTTGCACAAGGCACAAAAGGCAAAACAAGAACTACTAGCAAGGGAGCTAGAGAAAAAAAAACACTTGCACAAGGCACAAAAGGCAAAACAAGAACTACTAGCAAGGGAGCTAGAGAAAAAAAAACACTTGCACAAGGCACAAAAGGCAAAACAAAAACTACGAGCATGGGAGCTAGAGTAAAACAAATGCATAGCGCGAAAGCTAGCGAGTAGAAACATGGAATCGTCACTTTTGCGAAAGACACACTAGGTGTAGCACAAACTAGGAAGCGAGAGTGGATGGGCAGGCTTAAATAAGGACGGTCATTAGCAAAAACAGGTGTGCGTCGAAAGCAAGGGGCAGGAGAAACTAATAAGCTACTATGGAAACAGACTAAACAAGGAACTAAGGAAAACATTGGCAGACTATAATACAAAAACGGAACAAAACCAGAATATGACATGATCCGGGCAGCGGATCACAACATACAATATTGGGACGGTTTAGCTCGGTTGGTAGAGTGGCCGTGCCAGCAATTTGAGGGTTGCAGGTTCGATTCCCGCTTCCGCCATCCTAGTCACTGCCGTTGTGTCCTTGGGCAAGACACTTTACCCACCTGCTCCCAGTGCCACCCACACTGGTTTAAATGTAACTTAGATATTGGGTTTCACTATGTAAAGCGCTTTGAGTCACTAGAGAAAAAGCGCTATATAAATATAATTCACTTCACTTCAATAGACATTGAACTAAAATAATTTCAAGAACTATCCCTCCATGCATTTTCTACCGCTTATTCCCTTTTCGGGTGGCGGGGGGGCGCTGGCGCCTATCTCAGCTACAATCGGGCGGAAGTCGGTGTACACCCTGGACAAGTCGCCACCTCATCGCAGGGCCAACACAGATAGACACACAACATTCACACACTCGGGACCATTTAGTGTTGCCAATCAACCTATCCCCAGGTGCATGTCTTTGGAAGTGGGATGAAGCCGGAGTACCCGGAGGGAACCCACGCAGTCACGGGGAGAACATGCAAACTCCACACAGAAAGATCCCGAGCCTGGGATTGAACACAGGACTGCAGGACCTTCGTATTGTTAGGCAGACGCACTAACCCCTCTGCCGCCGTGAAGCCCATTTCCAGAACTACTGTTCGAAAAATCAATTAGACAAGACTGAAGAAGCCAATGTCAAAGGTCAGAGAGGTAGGTAAATGTTTTGTTTTAACAGTCTCCTTAATTAGATGTCACTCAATAGTTTGAGGTAATGTACGTCAAAGGTCTTAAACGGAGACTACTGGTTTCTATCAGCACTCTAAATATACAGATTGTAAACCAATTTTTCCCAAGGATTTTGGTATCATTGGTTTGTTAAGCAAAAAACACAAACGTATTGATGTTTTAGTTCAATGTAGCTTCAATTGACGGCAAAAATCTGCAAGCTGAACCTGACACACATTTTGTGTGTTGGTGGCGAGTTTACATTCAGACAGAGCGAGGGATGCTGGGTCAGCTGAGGCTTACCCATCACCTCTCTGTCCACTCAGCACTTTTAGACATACTGTATATCTGCCATGTTGGGCTGCCTGGGCCAATGACGTCACACTCATTCCACACTGGAACCTTGCACGCATTACGACAGGGGTGCCCACACTTTTTCTGCAGGCGAGCTACTTTTCAATTGACCAACTCGAGGGGATCTACCTCATTTATATATATCATTTATATTTATTCATTTATGAAAGAGATATTTTTGTAAACAAGTTAAATGTGTTTAAAGATAATACAAGCATGTGTAACACATATAGATGTCTTTCTTTCACGAAGACAAGAATATAAGTTGTTGTATTACCTGATTCTGATGACTTGCATTGATTGGAATCAGACAGTAATGATGATAACGCCCACATTTTCAAATGGAGGAGAAAAAAAGTTGTCCTTTCTGTACAATACTACATGAAAGTGGTTGGTTTTTGGCATCTCATTCATCCAGCTTCCATACACTTTACAAGAAAAACATTGGCGGCAAATTCCGTAGCTTGCTTGATTGACATTCACGGCACCCGAGGGTCTTGTGAGATGACGCTGGCTGCTGCCAGTTCATTATTATGAAAAAATGACAGAGAGGAAGGCGACAAACACTTTTTATTTCAACAGACTTTCGCGCCGTCCCTTCCGTCAAAACTCTAAAGGCCGACTGCACATTTCCTATCTTCACAATAAAAGCCCTGCTTCATGCTGCCTGCGCTAACAAAATAAGAGTCTCGGAAAGCTGGCTTGTGCACGCCAGCTTTCTGAGGGATCGCTTGTGCACGCCAGTTTTCCGAGACTCTGTATATATATATATATATATATATATATATATATATATATATATATATATATATATATCCATCCATCCATTTTCTACTGCTTATTCCCTTTGGGGCTGCTGGTCCCTATCACAGCTACAATCGGGCGGAAGGCGGCGTACACCCTGGACAAGTCGCACCTATATATATATAATTATTTTATACGTTTATCTTTTTTTCATTGACTTTTGAAAATTAGGAATCGGAATGAAGAATCGCGTTTCGGATGTGAATACATTTTTTTGTGCACCCCTATTAATTCATCTAATTTATTATGTTGCCTATTACACAAAGCTAAAATGTGGATGTGTTGTTCGGATAGTTTACCATATATTTACCTACAACGTACTGGTTTTAGTGCCTTTATTGTACACAATGTATTAAAGTGAGTAGTTTGGACCCCCCTAATCCATCTTATCATATGTACTCACTACTTCATTTGCAATACTAGGACAAAATAATGAGATCCAATGCAAGAGTTATATGAAAAATGATGTCTTCACAAAGATATGTATTAATGCTCATATTGGATATTGGGTTGTGATGATACATCCAAACCACTAGGTGCTGACCTTCAGGTCTTGATGCTTCAGTGGCATACGCATATCACGACTTAAAGGCAGAAGCACCTGGTCACAAGAGCAATTCAAAAGGTTGGACACATCTGTAGACGGGACTCATCCAGCAGAGTTTGTCCCTCCCGCGGGCCAATCCCGGCTTTTAAATGCACTGTTCTGAGTCGGTGCCTGTGTGAGCTTCTTTGCCCCAGGACGCCAATCTTGAGTTTACAGCAGAGCCAGTAAAAGACATTGATCCTCTCTGTAGTTAGATAAACAACATTGAGACTTCCCATTATGCTTTCTTCGGATAGGAACAAGCCCCGCAGTGGTGATCTTGTGCTAAGATAAAGCTTGCTTGTGAGTTGTATTACCATGCAAACACTTACGGTCTCATCATTGACTCATCATCCACTTTGTCAGGATGCTTTCCAACGAACTGCGTGTAAAGTTATTTAGGTATTTACTCTCAACGACGATTATCGATCCATCTGCTCACACTTTCTAAAGCTGTCTGAAAGCTTAACGCACTATGCCAGGGCATACTTGCAAACCTTGAGACCGCCGAATTCGGGAGATGGGGTGGGGTGTGGGAATTGGTGGTTGCGGGGTGGGTGTATTGTATCGTCCCGGAAGATTTAGTGCTGCAAGGGATTCTGGGTATTTGTTCTGTTGTGTTTATGTTGTGTTACGGTGTGGATGTTCTCCCAAAATGTGTTGTTGTGCGGGTGGAAATCGGGAGAATGTTTGCCCCGGGAGATTTTTGGGAGGGGCACTGAAATTCGGGAGTCACCCAGGAAAGTCGGGAGGGTTGGCAATAGGGCTGCTGCGAATCTTTGAGTGTCCCAAGATTTAATTCAATATCGATTCTCGGGGTTGCGATTCGATAATGTATCGATTTTTTTCATTCAACGCGATTCTCGATTGAAAAACGATATTTTTCCGATTCAAAACGATTCTGTATTCGTTCAATACGTAGCATTTCAGCAGGATCTACCCCAGTCTGCTGACATGCTAACAAAGTAGCAGATTTGAAAAAAAAAGCTTTTATAATTGTAAAGGACAATGATTTAACAACTGATTGCAATAATGTAAATTTGTTTTAACTATTAAACGAACCAGAAATATGACTAAAATCCGAAAACCTTCTGGAAAATTCGGGGATATATATATATATATATTTAATAGGGCTGCAAATCTATGGGTGTCCCACGATTCGATTCAATATCGATTCCTGGGGTGCGATTCGATAATATATCTATTTTTTTCGATTCAACACGATTCTCGATTCAAAAACGATATTTTTCCGATTCAAAAGGATTCTGTATTCATTCAATACATAGATTTCAGCAGGATCTACCCCAGTCTGCTGACATGCTAGCAGAGTAGTAGATTTTTTTTAAAAAGCTTTTATAATTGTAAAGGACAATGTTTTATCAACTGATTGCAATAATGTAAATTTGTTTTAACTATTAAAGGAACCAAAAATATGACTTATTTTATCTTTGTGAAAACATTGGACACAGTGTGTTGTCAAGCTTATGAGATGCCATGCAAGTGTAAGCCACTCTGACACTATCGGTCTTTTTATAATTTTTATAAATGTCTAATGATAATGTCAATGAGGGATTTTTAATCACTGCTATGCTGAAATTATAACTAATATTGTGATACTGTTGTTGATAATATTCATTTTTGTTTCACTACTTTTGGTTTGTTCTGTGTCGTGTTTGTGTCTCCTCTCAATTGCTCTGTTTATTGCAGTTCTGAGTGTTGCTGGGTCAGGTTTGGTTTTGGAATTGGATTGCATTGTTATGGTATTGCTGTGTATTGTTTTGTTGGATTGATAAAAAAAGGAAAAAAAAAATCGATTTTTAAAAAATGAGAATCGATTCTGAATCGCACAACGTGAGAATCGCGATTCATATTCGGGTCGATTTTTTCCCACACAACTTTTGGGATGAATTGTACTTCTAAGAGTAGGTTTGTTGCAACATATTTTTACTTTTACTTGAGTATATTTATAGAGAAGAAACGCTACGTTTACTCCTCTCCATTTATCTACATTCAGCTCGCTACTCGCTACTGATTTTTATCGATCTGTTAATGCACGCTTTGTTTGGTTTGTCAGACAGACATTCAAAGTAGGATCTATCACATGCCTGCGTTTCACCAATCAAATGCAGTCACTGGTGACGTTTGACTCCGTTTCACCAATCAAACAGAGCCAGGCGGTCACATGATTAACTGCACATTTTTTTATAAACCTTTATTTATAAATTTCAACATTTACAAACAGTTTAAAATAATAAAGTAAGTACAAAAACAGTAAAAAAAACAATATAAAAACCGTACAAAACAGCGCCAGGGGGTTGAAAATTCAAAGTAAATAAAATAGAATGCAAAAAAAAAAAAAAAAATATATATATATATATATATATTTATATATAAAAAGGCTCACCCAATCTCAGTGAATAACTTAAATTTGGAACACAGCATCATCATTTTCACAGCTATTTG
>NC_084620.1:66740625-66872058 GCF_033978795.1 Nerophis ophidion
ACAAGCACACACTTAATTGAGATTTACTTGAGCCTTCTGTTTACATTATTAGCCTGTTGTGTAGGCTACCTGTATAAGTGTATGAGGTTACAAGCACACACTTAATTGAGATTTACTTGAGCCTTCTGTTTACATTATTAGCATATCTACTGTGGCTAAGCAGATTTTTGCCAAAAAGACAATCATTCATTTGTTGTGGGTTTATCCGCTTTAATGCACTTTATTTTTTTTTTGGAATGCATGTTTTGTTTGAAGGCCTAATATAAATGAAAAACTTTGTGCTTTTTTTTTGAAAAGCAAAGGCTACTGAATTATTTAAAAAATGTCAATATTCAATAAAAAACTACTTTATTTGAAAAACATGTCTAAATATTTATTCTAGGCTATTTATGCAATATAAAAAAAATTGTGAAAAACTGCATTCATTATTCGGTATTCGGCCAAGCGTTTAAATTTTATTCGGCTTCGGCCACAAATTTTCATTTCAGTGCATCCTTAATTCAAAGCTCTCACTGATGGAAGGAGGTTTTGGCTCAAAATCTCACGATACATGGCCCCATTCATTCTTTCCTTAACACGGATCAATCGTCCTGTCCCCTTAGCAGAAAAACAGCCCCAAAGCATGATGTTTCCACCCCCATGCTTCACAGTAGGTATGGTGTTCTTGGGATGCAACTCTGTATTCTTCTTCCTCCAAACAGGACGAGTTGAGTTTATACCAAAATGGATACATGGATGATACAGCAGAGGATTGGGAGAATGTCATGTGCCATCCATCCATCCATTTTCTACCGCTTATTCCCTTTTTTTGGGGGGGTCGCAGGCGGCGCTGGCGCCTATCTCAGCTATGTGGTCAGATGAAACCAAAATATAACTTATATGTGTTTATTAACCTTTAGGGCTCCCCTCCAAAAATGTCTCAGTCACGCAAATGTTAAGAAATTAGTCATATATTATCATTTTTTATTATTTTTCAACGCTTAAATTACTAGTTAAACATCAGGTCGATATTTCGATATCAAGGAAAAAAAATATATATATATATAATAATTTTTTGTATGCCATTTTAGTTAAAGAAAACCCTGTTTTTTTTGACTAAGACACAAAATATGGCAAATTTTACGGCACAAATATTTCCAATATCAAAGACTGAGGTAATGAGAGCAGAGTCTTGAATAGGTTATTAATTCAAAATGCCATTGATTTCAATTCATTATTGTTTTTGGAGCAATGGGTTTTGTAGTTTTTTTTAAATCCCACTAAAATTCACAGCGATCCAAAAGCGCCCCACTCATAAAAGTGTTAAAAAAAAAAATCACATATATGTATATAAATTGTACTTTCAGCTCTTACTGTAAATCTCTAGAATAGGGGTCCCCAAACTATGGCCCGCGGGCCGCATACAGCCCACCAGCGTCCAAAATCTGGCCCGCAGGAAGTCCCTAGTTAAAACTTTTTTTTTTTCTATTATTTTTTTCAAATCCGTCCTTTGTAATCCATTCTCTACCGCTTGTTACTCTCGGTGTCTCATAGCCGCTCAGGCAAGTCATGTCAAAAATGCATTTTCCCATCCATACCGTGACATCATCGCACTCTGAATGAATATATCAATATATCAAGTTCAAGTAAATTTATTTTTTTTATTTGTAAAGAATAATAAATACATTTTAATTTAATTCTTCATTTTAGCTTCTGTTTTTTCGACGAACAATATTTGTAAAATATATTTTTTCAAACTTATTATGATTAAAATAAAATAAAAATTCTCTGGCAAATCTAGAAAATCTTTAGAATCAAATTGAAATCTTATTTCAAAGTCTTTTGAATTTCTTTTAAAATTTTTGTTCTGGAAAATCTAGAAGAAATAATGATTTGTCTTTTCAAAAATATAGCTTGGTCCAATTTGTTATAGATTCTAACAAAATGCAGATCGGATTTTAACCTTTTTAAAACATGTAATCAAAATTCTAAAATTAATCTTAATTCGAATTTTTTCAAAAAGATTCGAATTAGCTAGTATTTCTCTTCTTTTTTCGGTTGAATTTCGAATTTTAAAGAGTAGAAATTGAAGATAAACTATGTTTCAAAATAAAATGTTCATTTTTTTCCTGTTTTCTCTTCTTTTAAACCGTTCAATTAAGTGTTTTTTTTCACCATTTATTCCATACAAAACACCTTCCGTGAAAGGAAAAAAAAATTTACGACGGAATGACAGACAGATATACACATTTTTTATATATATATATATATTATATATATATATATATATGTAGGTGTGGGAAAAATCACAAGACTACTTCATCTCTACAGAACTGTTTCATGAGGGGTTCCCTCAATCATCAGGAGATTTTATATATATATATATATATATATATATATATATATATATATATATATATATATACACATGTATATATATATATATATATATATATATATATATATATATATATATATATATATATATATATATGTAGGTGTGGGAAAAATCACAAGACTACTTCATCTCTACAGAACTGTTTCATGAGGGAACCATCATCAGGAGATTTTATATATATATATATATATATATATATATATATATGTCTTGATTGGATTATCCAGAGAATAGTGCTCAATACCGTGGTAGAGCGCAATATGTATATGTGGGAAAAATCACAAGACTACTTCATCTCTACAGAACTGTTTCATGAGGGGTTCCCTCAATCATCAGGAGATTTTATATATATATGTATATATATATATATATACACATATATATATATATATATATGTATATATATGTAGGTGTGGGAAAAATCACAAGACTACTTCATCTCTACAGAACTGTTTCATGAGGGGTTCCCTCAATCATCAGGAGATTATATATATATATATATATATATATATATATATATATATATATATATGTCTTGATTGGATTATCCAGAGAATAGTGCTCAATACCGTGGTAGAGCGCAATATGTGTGTGTGGGAAAAATCACAAGACTACTTCATCTCTACAGAACTGTTTCATGAGGGGTTCCCTCAATCTCCTGATGATTGAGGGAACCCCTCATGAAACAGTTCTGTAGAGATGAAGTAGACTTGTGATTTTTCCCACACCTATATATATATATATTTATTTGTTAAAAGTAAATTGAGCAAATTGGCTATTTCTGTCAATTTTTTTAAGTGTGTATCAAACTGGTAGCCCTTGGCATTAATCAGTACCCAAGAAGTAGCTCCTGGTTACAAAAAGGTTGGTGACGCCTGGTCTGTAAGTTATCCTCAGATGTTACCAACAGCTGTGGAAAAGACATGACAGACAAGAGAGACTGAAGTAAAAATAGTCGCCGGTTTCGCACTAACACGCGTGTCCATCTGGCGTCCGAACGTCTGGCAACACGGGCGCCTAAAAAGCAGAGGAGTGATGCAGCTTCTTCTCGTGATGCCACAAAGCCGCCATGTCCCAATCCCCTGATGAAAGCGGCCGCATGTTGCTGATGCTCAAAGGTCCTTTCAGCCGAGCGACAAAGCCCCGCCCAGTAGCCGATAACAATGGACGCCAACGCGATTAACCAAACAAATGCCGCCGGTGGCACAAAACGCGTCTGTCGAAGCACGTGGGCATTCCCGGCATGCCTCCCTGTTTACGTGCTGCAGGGGGGGCTGGGGGTTCAAAGGGGTTCACACGTGTGACTGAGGGCAAACGTGTCGGATGGACGCTGCCAACCGGCGACCTGAGTGAACTCTCCAACGGGGTGGCTGGACAAACTGTAAGCGAGGAATCTATATGGAGGGGGGCTCAAATTGCCAAAGTTGGCTTTTGTTTTAGAGGGGCACCGTAGTTTCCAGGAAGTCACCATGGTGCGGCGAGAGAAAAAATCCACATCAAGTAACATTTATGTCAATGTAACACCGAACTGGAGACATTTCACCCTCTTAAAGTCCTACTGAAAGCCACTACTACCGACCACGCAGTCTGATAGTTTATATATCAATGATAAAATATTAACATTGCAACACATGCCAATAAGGCCTTTTTAGTTCACTACATTACAATTTTAAATTTCCTGCAATGTGTCCTGTTGAAAACGTCGCGGAATGATGACGCTTATGTTATTGTTTGGAGCGGACATTGTATCCCAGCACCACTCACGGCTAAAAGTCATCCGCTTTAATCGCATAATTACACAGTATTTTGGACATCTGTGTCGCTGAATCTTTTGCAATTTGTTCAATTAATAATGGAGACGTCAAAGAAGAATGCTGTTGGTTGAAAGTGGTGGCTTGCAGCTGCCTTTAGCAACCAAAACATACTTTGTTTGTTGTGAAGCTTTAATATGGAACAGAGCGGTCAAGCGAACATGTTTCTCTACCACATGTCAACCGGCAGGTTTCGGTTTGAAAATTGTGGTAAACAGGAGAGGAGTTTGTATCGTTCTTCCTGCAGCAGCTGTCTAAGAGGCGGCTGCAACTTTCTTGGCTCCTCCGTGGCTTCCATCAGAGACCATGGCGGTCATCACACCCCTCCGACTTTCAGGTATGACTTTATAATCTCACTATAACACTAGTAATACAATAAGCTGATAAGGGATTTTCCATAATTATCCTAGTAAATGTGTCTAATAACATCTGAATCGCTCTCACTGCCTTTGCCTTTTTTCTTCTTCTAGTGCTTCACTCTAACTTTCCTCATCCACAAATCGTTCATCCTGGCTCAAATTAATGGGGAAATCGTCGCTTTCTCGGTCTGAATCGCTCTTGCTGCTGGTGGCTCACATTATAAACAATGTGTGGATGTGAGGAGCGCCACAACCCGTGACGTCACGCGCACATCGTCTGCTACTTCCGGTACAGGCAAGGCTTTTTTATTAGCGACCAAAAGTCACGAACTTTATCGTCGATGTTCTCTACTAAATCCTTTTAGCAAAAATGTGGCAATTTCGCGAAATGATCAAGTATGACACATAGAATGGACCTGCTATCCCCGTTTAAATAAGAAAATCTCATTTCAGTAGGCCTTTAAAGGATTACTGAAAGGATTAGTAGAGAACATCGACGATAAAGTTCGCAACTTTTGGTGCTGATAAAAAAAGCCTAGCCTTTACCGGAAGTAGCAGACGATGTGCACGTGACGTCACAGGTTGTGGAGCTCCTCATATCCTCACATTGTTTACAATCATAGCCAGCAGCAGCTAGAGCTATTCCGACCGAGAAAGCGACAATTTCCCATTAATTTGAGCGAGGATGAAAGATTCGTGGATGAGGAAATTTAGAGTGAAGGACTAGACAAAAAAAGGCGATTGCAGTGGGAGCGATTCAGATTTTATTAGACACATCTACTAGGATAATTCTAGAAAATCCCATATCTGCCTATTGTGTTGCTAGTGTTTTAGTGAGATTAAATAGTACCTGAAAGTCGGAGGGGTGTGGCCACGGGTGTGTTGACGCCAGAGTCTCTGAGGGAAGTCACGGCAGCTGCAGCAGGACGGAAGCTTTGCTGATGTCTCCGGTAAGAGGCGACTTATTACCACAATTTTCTCACCGAAAACTGTAGTCGGGATCCATTTTCGCTTGACTGCTCTAATCCATAATAAAGCTTCATCTTCGGGAATTTTAAACAAGGAAACACCGTGTGTTTGTGTGGCTAAAGGCTAAAAGCTTCCCACCTCCATCTTTCTACTTTGACTTCTCCATTATTAATTGAACAAATTGCAAAAGATTCAGCAACACAGATGTCCAGAATACTGTTTAACTATGCGATTAAAGCAGACTACTTATAGCTTGGATCGGGCTGGAAAATAAAGTCCGCTACAACCGTTGACGTCAAACACACGCGTCATCAAACCGCGACGTTTTCAACACGACACTTCGCGGGAAATAAGTGAGAATTCTCAATTAAATGTGTCATACGCATGTATGCCCTGGCACAGGATTATCATAATTTCATGATCGAAGCAAAAAACTTTTTTACACTTTTATACTGAAATAAATACACCTGCAACTTATTAAATCAAAATATGGACAAAAAAAATAACGGCAGCAGTAAAGTTTAGATCCATGAAGGAAAGAAGAAAGTGGATGAATGTTTATAACTGAATACATTTAAACATGAATAAAAGTTATTTTTCTTTTGTATTATTGCATATAATGTGGCTTTGCCATATATATAACAAAGTTTTATCTGACAAAAAGGGCATACATAACACAACCCAAAAAAAAAACGTCATTTAAATTTACAGATTGAAAGTAAAAAACACTTTTATGTGTGGGGCCCTTTTGGATCCCCGATAATTTTATTGAGATCTAAAAAAAACAACTGTCATTGCTCAAAAATATAATCATGAACTAAAATCAATTTTGTTATAAATTGTTGACCTATTTAACGCTCCAATTACTTTTCATCAATTATTCCACTCCATGTTTTGTTTTATTTTGCCATAAAAATACGTCTTTCTTTGAGAAAAAGGGCATAAAACATTTGTGAAGAAATATACTACCTAATATCCACAGATTGACCTGAAATTAATCATCCATCCATCCATCCATAATCTTCCGCTTATCCGAGGTCGCGTCGCGGGGGCAGCAGCCTAAGCAGGGAAACCCAGACTTCCCTCTCCCCAGCCACTTCGTCTAGCTCTTCCCGGGGGATCCCGAGGCGTTCCCAGGCCAGCCGGGAGACATAGTCTTCCCAACGTGTCCTGGGTCTTCCCCGTGGCCTCCTACCGGTTGGACGTGCCCTAAACACCTCCCTAGGGAGGCGTTCGGGTGGCATCCTGACCAGATGCCCGAACCACCTCATCTGGCTCCTCTCGATGTGGAGGAGCAGTGGCTTTACTTTGAGTTCCCCCCGGATGACAGAGCTTCTCACCCTATCTCTAAGGGAGAGACCTGCCACACGGCAGAGGAAACTCATTTGGGCCGCTTGTACCCGTGATCTTATCCTTTCGTTCATGACCCAAAGCTCATGACCATAGGTGAGGATGGGAACGTAGATCGACCGGTAAATTGAGAGCTTTGCCTTCCGGCTCAGCTCCTTCTTCACTACAACAGATCGGTACAACGTCCGCATTACTGAAGACGCCGCACCGATCCGCCTGTCGATCTCACGATCCACTCTTCCCTCACTCGTGAACAAGACTCCTAGGTACTTGAACTCCTCCACTTGGGGCAGGGTCTCCTCCCCAACCCGGAGATGGCATTCCACCCTTTTCCGGGCGAGAACCATGGACTCGGACTTGGAGGTGCTGATTCTCATTCCGGTCAATAGATTTGAATTAATCATAAAAAAATATTGTATGACTTATTTTAAATAACTTTATGATGAGACCCTTTCGGGACACTGGTACCAAACCTGGGGAGAGCTCTACGGTTAAAAATAAGAATTTTTTTTTTGTACTGGTTTTGAAAATTAAAAGTATCAACACTGCCCCCTGCATGCTGTGATTTTGCAGTGTGAGGCCCTAAGGGAAAAAGGTTTGGACACCCCTGACATATTTATTCATTTAATTTGACGCTAAATTGGTAAAATGACCTTCCAATAAAAAAACAAAAATGTAAATATAATTACAAACCCTGTTTCCATATAAGTTGGGAAATTGTGTTAGAGGTAAATATAAACAGAATACAATGATTTGCAAATCCTTTTCAACCCATATTCAGTTGAATATGCTACAAAGACAACATATTTGATGTTCAAACTTTTTTTTGCAAATAATCATTAACTTTAGAATTTGATGCCGGCAACACGTGACAAAGAAGTTGGGAAAGGTGGCAATAAATACTGATAAAGTTGAGGAATGCTCATCAAACGCTTATATGGAACATCCCACAGGTGTGCAGGCTAATTGGGAACAGGTGGGTGCCATGATTGGGTATAAAAACAGCTTCCCCAAAAATGCTCAGTCTTTCACAAGAAAGGATGGGGTGAGGTACACCCCTTTGTCCACAACTGCGTGAGCAAATAGTCAAACAGTTTATGAACAACGTTTCTGAAAGTGCAATTGGAAGAAATAATCAATCAATCAATGTTCATTTATATAGCCCTAAATCACTAGTGTCTCAACGGGCTGCACAAAACACAACGACATCCTCGGTACAGCCCACATAAAGGCAAGGAAGCCCCCCCATAATATCATCAAAAGGTTCAGAGAATCTGGCCGGAAACCAACAACCGTGACCTTCGATCCCTTAGAAGGCACTGTATCAAAAACCGACATCAATCTCTAAAGGATATCACCACATGGGCTCAGGAACACTACTGTCACTAAATACAGTTCATTGCTACATCTGTAAGTGCAAGTTAAAGATCTACTATGCAAAGCGAAAGCCATTTATCAACAACATCCAGAAACGCCGCCGGCTTCTCTGGGCTTGAGATAATCTCAGATGGACTGATGCAAAGTGGAAAAGTGTTCTGTGGTCTGACGAGTCCACGTTTCAAATTCTTTTGGGAAATAATCGACATCGTGTCATCCGGACCAAAGGGGAAGCGAACCATCCAGACTGTTATCGACGCAAAGTTCAAAAGCCAGCATCTGTGATGGTATGGGGGTGTATTAGTGCCCAAGGCATGGGTAACTTACACATCTGTGAAGGCACCATTACTGCTGAAAGGTCCATACAGGTTTTGGAACAACATATGCTGCCATCTAAGCGCCGTCATTTTTATGGACGCCCCTGCTTATTTCAGCAAGACAAGTGTTACAACAGCGTGGCTCGTAAAAAAAAAGTGCGGGTACTAGAGATGCGCGGACGAAAAAATAGATTTTAATTAGATTCGGGCAGGTGGCGGTTGAAATATTTGATATACATGGTTCTGTGATCGGTATCCTCTGCCATTCAAAGAGCCATTTATGACCCATGTCATAAAGCGAAGAAGACAATAGGAGACGCTATTATTCTCTTGAATGACTGCTGGCAGTCACCCAGATAATAAGTATTAGGGCGTGCTATGAAGTCATTGGCTTTGTCGCCTTCTACAAAATTTACGATCTGCTTGTCAGTCCAGCATCATGTTGTGTGTGGTTTCCACGGCAACACGCATACGTCTGCAATGCATACTGGGTGACACAGAGTACACTAAGAGTTGTCATATAAACAATTTTAAAACTCTTAGTAATATGCGCCACGCTTTGAAGCCACACCAATTAAGAACGACAAACACATTTCGGGAGAACATCCTCACAGTAACACAACAAACGCAACACAAGAAATACCCAGAATCCTTTGTATTCATGACACCCCCTGACTATTTTATACACCCCGCTAGCAGAAACCCCCCCACCCCCGTCGGTAAGGTGGGCGGGGTTGGGGGCGCGGGGGTGTAAAATATATTCAGGATGTGTCATGAATACAAAGGATTCTGGGTATTTGTTGTGTTGCGTTTATGTTGTGTTACTGTGAGGATGTTCTCCCGAAATGTGTTTGTCAATCTTGTTGGGTGTGGCTTCACAGCATGGCGCATATTAGTAAGTTTTAAAGTTGTTTATATCACAACCATCAGTGTACTCTGTATCACCCAGTATGCCTTTCAATCTTGTACGTGTAATTGCGGAAGCTTCACACAACATGTTGCCAGACCAACAATCGGGTCGTACATGTTGTTGAAGGTGTCTAAGGCAATGGCTTCACAGCACACCCATATACTTGTCATCAGGATGAACGCTATTGGATAGTCGCGGGAACGTTAGCGGCTCCAATTGTCATCATTACTCTGTCAAACAGGTTTAAATAGCTCTGTGAGTGGTAAAGGCGGCCGACCTCTGATGTATTTCAGCGGGTGGTTGGCAGGCGGGTACGGTCCTGATAAAAAGTTGGTTCGGGTGGACGGCCGGTGGATGACGGCTTTGGTGATGCGGTTGCGGATGATATAACTGTTTATCCGCGCATCTCTAGCGGGTACTTTCCTGGCCCGCCTGCAATCCAGACCTGTCTCCCATCGAAAATGTGTGGCGCATTATGAAGCGTAAAATACAACAGCGGAGACCCCGGACTGTTGAACGACTGAAGCTCTACTTAAAACAAGAATGGGAAAGAATTCCACTTTTAAAGCTTCAACAATTAGTTTCCTCAATTCCCAAACGTTTTTTGAGTGTTGTTAAAAGAAAAGGTGATGTAACACAGTGGTGAACATGCCCTTTCCCAACTACTTAGGCACGTATTGCAGCCATGCAATTCAAAGGTTATTCATTATTTGCAAAAAAAAAAATAAAGTTTAGGAGTTTGAACATCAAATATGTTGTCTTTGTAGTGCATTTAATTGAATATGGTTTGAAAAGGATTTGCAAATCATTGTATTCTGTTTATATTTACATTAACACAATTTCCCAACTCATATGGAAACGGGGTTTGTAATACTACTTACTACACATATGCTTGGAACCAAGGACCTCTCTTTTCCAGTCATAAAATATATACATGATATGATGAACTCAATGTGATAGGATAGACTATCCCACAATGGGGGGATTTTTACTTTATTCCGCACCTCATATTAAATTCCTGTGAACTGCACTTCCCTTTTCGTCCGAGCAAAGATGATATCAATAAAAGGACATTGTGGCTTTATAATATCATACCAAATTTGCATGTGTCCCACATTCCTTATCCAGAAGTTAATTCGCTGCTTTTCATATTTTACAACGCGATGATGACCTATTTCCATTACTGATGTGCTTCAACCGAGCGCGACAAATGAAAGCACAGGTGCGCCAGGTACTTTATGTCGAGTCAATATATTTGCACGTCCTTTTAAAACTGTGCAGGCATTGAGGGCTGCCGCCGACAACATCGTAAACTTGACCCAATAAATGCTTCGTCACAGCAGGCTGCCCGGGGGGAAGTAAATATGGAAAGAACTCATGTCCTCATGGGGAGGGGGGAACATGTGACCTGCTCCGGTGACGCTGGATGTTGTTCAGCATCCAAACCGGCGAGGTGGGGGCTAGAAGATATCATCATGCAGTGCAGCGGCAAGTGAATGACACGGTGACACACACTTCCACTCGGCGTCCTGGAAACAAAACACAGCAAATAAGAGTAGCGGGGAGGGAGACCGTGGCACTCTGCGGCCTTTTTCCAGGTCTTGAATAATTAAGCGCCACTGAGCAGTCCACTGAGCGGATCGCTAAAAGTCTATTTTTAGCCATCGGGAGCTGGTCATGACTCATTAAAACGTACCGTGGACAAACACGTGTAAAATCTGGTTGTGTTTTCCTCCGCGCTCAATTTGCATGCTGCACAAACACGCAATCACATGATGCCTGCCACCAAAAAAACGAGTCCGACATCAAATACGAGAGAAGTGCCGCATTTCGGGGACGCTCGAAAAGGCCGAAAATGGATTCACTTTGTTCCTGAATAAGCCTCTGCAAAGCAGTAAATGTCCCAGAGTGACAGGACACTTTTGTGCCTAGGAACTAAATGGCTGACTAACACACTGAAGTTGTAAAGAAGAGACATTGGTCTTAAAGGGGCGGTTTGGCTCGGTTGGTAGAGTGGCCGTGCCAGCAACTCGAGGGTTGCAGGTTCGATTCCCGCTTCCGCAATCCTAGTCACTGCCGTTGTGTCCTTGGGCAAGACACTTTACCCACCTACTCCCAGTGCCACCCACACTGGTTTGAATGTAACTTAGATATTGGGTTTCACTATGTAAAGCGCTTTGAGTCACTAGAGAAAAAGTGCTATATAAATATAATTCACTTCACTTCACAATGTAACGGTCTGACCCTAAAAGTAAACTTTTGCAAACGGATGGCACAAAGTCTCCTAAGAAGGAGACTAGCCTTTGTTGTTGCCGTAGCCGTGGCTAACAGTGGCGTGCTAACAGGGGCTAGCTAGCGTGATTCCAAATGGCACCGAGTAATCCATCCATCCATTTTTCTACCGCTTATTCCCTTTTTGGGGTTTCTTGGGGCGCTGGTGCCTATCTAAGCTACAATTGGGCGGAAGGCGGAGTACACCCTGGACCATACTTGCCAACATTGAGACCTCCGATTTCGGGAGGTGGGGCGGGGGCGTGGTTGGGGCGGGGGCCGTGGTTAAGAGTGGAGGAGTATAATCCACCAACTTGAGTATTTCATATATATAATATACATATATGTATGAAATACTTGACTTTCAGTTAATTCTAGTTACAGTATATATATTTAGTTCATTATATATATAAATAAAATAAATAATTGAATTTCCGACGGCACCTATCAAATACACGGTAATAAAAACACAGTTCTACTAGCTGTACTGTGCTTGCTGGTTACTAAAAAAAAAATCCAACAACAATTACCTGTCACTATTTGAGTAACCTTTTTTCTGCCATTTGCGTATTGGCGAGCGATCTCCGAATCCGGGAACATATCCTTCACGGATTTGTTGTAGACATCCGCAAATGAGACCTATCAGGATAGCCATCTTTGTTTCAGCAAAAGATATACCATCGGGTCTCCATTTTGCGAGGTTGTGCTGTGGACGCTTTGTGCTTCGCTGACCGTTCATGTCTGAGTATATCCGTTCGGCCACCGTGTTCAATGGAGAGGTCTGTTCTACAAAATTTACAAGCAACATACCCTTTCCCCTTCGAACTCTCCTGGATAAACTGAAATTCTTATTTCCAATCGTTCTGGAACTTGCAAACGTATGTCTTGATTTTGCCCGTCGACAGTGTAATATACAGTAAATGGCTGACTAACACACTGAAGTTGTAAAGAAGAAACATTGGTCTTAAAGCTGCACTTTGTAACAGTCTGACCCTAAAAGTAAACTTTTGCAAACGGATGGCACAAAGTCTCCTAAGAAGTAGACTAGCCTTTGTTGTTGCCGTAGCCGTGGCTAACAGTGGCGTGCTAACAGCGTGATTCCAAATGGCACCGAGTAATCCATCCATCCGTTTTCTACCGCTTATTCCCTTTTTGGGGTCGCGGGGGGCGCTGGTGCCTATCTCAGTTACAATCGGGCAGAAGGCAGAGTACACCCTAGACCAGGGGTCGGGAACCTTTTTGGCTGAGAGAGCCATACAAGCCAAATATTTTAAAAAGTATTTCCGTAAGACTGAATACGTCTAAATTTGTGCATTTTTAAGTATGACCAACATTTGTAGAGTATAATAAGTCTCTTATTCTTTTTAACAACATTGTTAGTATAAAAGTTAACCAGTAATACATATAATACTTCTTACCATTAATGCGACATCTTGAACAGGTGCGGTAGAAAACGGATGGTTGGATTAAAATGTATGAGAATGTTTTATAATTTGAACATTATTTTTGAAACTGTGATTATCAGCGGAATTATTAATTACTTATCGTGTTAAGCAATGTCAGCTAATATTTATCTGAGAACCATATGCAGTCATCTGGCTCTAGAGCCATAGGTTCCCTACCCCTGGTTTAAGCATTAGACACCTTTTTACCTGCACCCTGCCTCCCGCTGTTTCCCACATCTACAAAGCAATTAGCTACCGACTGCCACCTACTGATATGGAAGAGTATTACACGGTTACTCGGCATAGCTCTTAAGTTGCAAAAAATTAGCGGACATCCATTGTTTAATTTCATTAAGACACGCTTCCAACTGACTACAGTCATTTATAACGAAAAGCAGTCGAGACTCATTCCAGGGCTTCTGCACATTTTGTCGATGTGATGTCGACGTAAGTAGTCAGGAGAAAGCTGCAATTGAACGGCATGCGGGTACGGAAAAACATACAAGTAATAAAGGTGCGGCAGGTACTTCTTCAAGAGGACATTTTTTCGGGAAGTTTCATGATGACAGAGGGGCTGTTGATCCTGAGCTGCTACAGAGGGTGAATGTGGAGTTTGCTTAAAGACAGGTCTGCTGTGCACACACACAGACACTGAAGACAATTAAGTCCCCAAAACTTTTTGCAAATCAACGCCAAAAAAACGGAAATGCTGATTATCGGTCCTGCTAGACACCGACCTCTATTTAATAATACAACTTTAACATTTGACAACCAAACAATTAAACAAGGCGACTCGGTAAAGAATCTGCGTATTATCTTTGACCCAACTCTCTCCTTTGAGTCACACATTAAAAGCGTTACTAAAACGGCCTTCTTTCACCTCCGTAATATCGCTAAAATTCGCTCCATTCTGTCCACTAAAGACGCTGAGATCATTATCCATGCGTTTGTTACGTCTCGCCTCGATTACTGTAACGTATTATTTTCTGGTCTCCCCATGTCTAGCATTAAAAGATTACAGTTGGTACAAAATGCGGCTGCTAGACTTTTGACAAGAACAAGAAAGTTTGATCACATTACGCCTGTACTGGCTCACCTGCACTGGCTTCCTGTGCACTTAAGATGTGACTTTAAGGTTTTACTACTTACGTATAAAATACTACACGGTCTAGCTCCAGCCTATCTTGCCGATTGTATTGTACCATATGTCCCGGCAAGAAATCTGCGTTCAAAGGACTCTGGCTAATTAGTGATTCCCGAAGCCCAAAAAAAGTATGCGGGCTATAGAGCGTTTTCATTTCGGGCTCCAGTACTCTGGAATGCCCTCCCGGTAAAAGTTCGAGATGCCACCTCAGTAGAAGCATTTAAGTCTCACCTTAAAACTCATTTGTATACTCTAGCCTTTAAATAGACTCCCTTTTTAGACCAGTTGATCTGCCGTTTATTTTCTTTTTCTCCTATGTCCCACTCTCCCTTGTGGAGGGGGCCCGGTCCGATCCAGTGGCCATGGATGACGTACTGGCTGTCCAGAGTCGGGACCCAGGATGGACCGCTCGCCTGTGTATCGGCTGGGGACATCTCTGCGCTGCTGATCCGCCTCCGCTTGTGATGGTTTCCTGCTGGCTCCGCTGTGAGCGGGACTCTCGCTGTTGTGTTGGATCCGCTTTGGACTGGACTCTCGCGACTGTGTTGGATCCATTGTGGATTGAACTTTCACAGTATCATGTTAGACCCGCTCGACATCCATTGCTTTCGTCCTCTCCAAGGTTCTCATAGTCATCATTGTCACTGACGTCCCACTGGGTGTGAGTTTTCCTTGCCTTTATGTGGGCCTACCGAGGATGTCGTAGTGGTTTGTGTTGTGGTTTGTGCAGCCCTTTGAGACACTAGCTATATAAGTAAACATTGATTGATTGATTGAAAGACTGAAGCACTTTAGAGATGCTATGCTTTTTGAGCAGTTGAATGTTTTCTTTTTTGTTACAATCTCCTTTGTTGTTTATATAAAAGGTTATTCAGGCTTTTTATAAAACTTTTTTTTTTTATTATATATGTTACCTGTTAATTGTTGTTTACATTTAAGTCCACACATGCTTTGTGGCACTCTGCACTTGAAAAGATTCATCTCAAGGGTCACTTTTTGAACACCACAATGTATTGAATAAATACAAATACTGTTAACTAACATTTGACTTTAATATTTTTTCCTATTTAGGCACACAAACATCATCTTTAAACCACTCAAAATTGTACTATAAATAAGAGTATACCAGAGTCCTATGTACACCATAGTAATGTATTGATATGCCGCATAATGTCCTCCTTTTTGGTGTCATGGAAATGGTCACCCTACTGCTAACAAACATTAATTATACAGCCAAGTAACAAAATCCATGATTATTAGGTTAAAAAGTACAAACATAGCTCAAAACAAACAAAACAAGAGCATGCTAACATTAGCTTGGTATGCTAACAGGAGAACAGTTAGCATACCTCTAAGATAAAGCCAAGTAACGAAATCCACAATTTAGGTTAAAAAGTACAAAAAAATAGCTTAAATGCTACAATAAAAGATTAGAATGCTCACATTGTCATTCTAACAGGGGAACAGCCAGCGTACCTCTCTAATAGAGCCAAATAACGAAATCCTTGATGATTAGTTTAAAAAGTACAAAAAGAGGTCAAATTCTAGAAGAAAACATTAGCATATTAACAGGAGAAAAGCTAACATAAAATCTAGCCACGTAGCCAAATTCATGATTATTAGGTTAAAAAGTACAAACCCTGTTTCCATATGAGTTGGGAAATTGTGTTTGACGTAATTATAAACGGAATACAATTTTTGCAAATCATTTTCAACCCATATTCAGTTGAATATGCTACAAAGACAAGATATTTGATGTTGAAATTCAAACTTTATTTTTTTTGCTAATAATTAACTTACAATTTCATGGCTGCAACACGTGCCAAAGTAGTTGGGAAAGGGCATGTTCACCACTGTGTTACATCACCTTTTTTTTTAACAACTCTCAATAAATATTTGAGAACTGAGGAAACTAATTGTTGAAGCTTTGAAAGTGGAATTCTTCCCTATTCTTGTTTTATGTAGAGCTTAAGTCGTTCAACAGTCCGGGGTCTCCGCTGTCGTATTTTACGCCTCATAATGCGCCACACATTTTCGACGGGAGACAGGTCTGGATTGCAAGCGGGCCAGAAAAATAGCCCTCACTCTTTTTTTACGTAGCCACGCTGTTGTAACACAAGCTGAATGTGGCTTGGCATTGTCTTACTGAAATAAGCAGGGGCGTCCATGAAAAAGACAGCATATGTTGTTCTAATACCTGTATGTACCTTTCAGCATTAATGGTGCCTTCACAGATGTATAAGTTACCCATGCCTTGGGCACTAATACACCCCCATACCATCACAGATGCTGGCTTTTCAACGTTGCGTCAATAACAGTCTGGATGGTTCGTTCACAAGCCTTATAAGAGACAAAAACACAAACGTTTTTTTGTTGTTGTTTTCTAACATGTAAAAATCAACTCGTTCTTTGTGGCTAGCAAGGCAGGTAACGGATCGATTCGATTCTACTTCTAAATCAGTTTAAAAATGCATTTAATAACTGTCAACAATACTTCATTAACGTTCCATAACCCGTATTGATTGATTGATTAAAACTTTTTATTAGTAGATTGCACAGTACAGTACATATTCCGTACAATTGACCACTAAATGGTAACACCCCAATAAGTTTTTCAACTTGTTTAAGTCGGGGTCCACGTTAATCAATTCATGGTAAAATATGGTATTATAACCAAACTGTAGCAACATTGTTATTGTAAGAGAGAACACTGGGGAACTCTTTCTCTGTCGTAGTAACACATCGTCATCACTCATCCATCCATCCATTTTCTACTGCTTATTCCCTTTAGGGTTGTGTGGGGCGCTGGTGCCTATCTCAGCTACAATCGGGCGGAAGGCGAGGTACACCCTGGACAAGTCGCCACCTCATCGCAGGGCCAACACAGATAGACAGACAACATTCACACTCAAATTCACACACTAGGGACCATTTAGTGTTGCCAATCAACCTATCCCCAGGTGCATGTCTTTGAGTTAAAAGTTAAAGTACCAATAATTGTCACCAGGGGCGCCAAAAAGGGGGGGTAAAGGAGACGGATTCTAGGGGCCCATGATGGAGGGGTGTCCAGAGAGGCCCCTAATGACGATGAAATTATAATACAGAGGGGCCCTGTAAAGATTATTCTAATGGGGCCCAAAATCCCTAGCGGCGCCCCTGTTTGTCACACACACACTAGGTGTGGCGAAATTATTCTCTGCATTTGACCCATCACCCTTGATCACCCCCTGGGAGGTGAGGGGAGCAGTGGGCAGCAGCGGTGCCACGCCCGGGAATCATTTTTGGTGATTTAACCCCCAATTCCAACCCTTAAAGGGGAACATTATCACCAGACCTATGTAAGCGTCAATATATACCTTGATGGTGCAGAAAAAAGCCCATCTATTTTTTTAACCGATTTCCGAACTCGAAATTGGTGAATTTTGGCGAATTAAACGCCTTTCTGTTTATCGCGCTGGAGGCGATGACGTCAGAATGTGACGTCGCCGAGGTAACACACCCGCCATTTTTCATTTTCAACACATTATAAACACCGGGTCTCAGCTCTGTTATTTTCTGTTTTTTTGACTATTTTTTGGAACCTTGGAGACATCATGCCTCGACGGAGTGTTGTCGGAGGGTGTAACAACACTAACAGGGAGGGATTCAAGTTGCACCACTGGCCCGAAGATGCCAAAGTGTCTGCCGCCAGACCCCTATTGAATGTATCGGAGTGTCTCCACATTTTACCGGCGATGCTAAGACAGACATGGCACAGAGATGTATGGATAACCTGCAGATGCATTTGCAACGATAGTCAACGAAATCACAAAGGTGAGTTTTGTTGATGTTGACTGCCAGTTAATCGATGCTAACATGCTACGCTAATCGATGCTAACATGCTATTTACCGGCGGTGCTAGAGCAGACATGGAACAGACATTCGCTCAATAGCTCCAGTTTCTTCTTCAATACTTTCATACTCCAACCATCTGTTTCAATACATGCGTAATGTGTTGAATCGCTTAAGTCGCTGAAATCAGAGTTTGAATCCGAGCTAATGTCACTATATCTTGCTGTGGTATTCCCATTGTTTGTTTACATTGGCAGCACTGTATGACGTCACAGGGAAATGGCCAGTGTCTTCGCAGAGAGCGAAAAAAAGGCACTTTAAAGCTTTATTTAGGGATATTCCGAGACCGGTAAAATTTTGAAAAAAAATTACAAAAATACAACAAGCCACTGGGAACTGATTTTTATTGTTTTTAACCCTTTTGAAATTGTGATAATGTTCCCCTTTAACGCTGAGTGCCAAGCAGGGAGGTAATGGGTCCCATTTTTATTGTCAGGGTTTGAACTCACAACCTACCGATTTCAGGGCGGACACTCAAAACACTAAGTAGGTCGAGGTGGGAGGTGGGAGGAAGCCAGAGTACCCGGAGGGAACCCACGCAGTCACGGGGAGAACATGCAAATTCCACCCAGAAAAAGGTCCGAGCCTGGGATTGAACCCAGGACTACTCAGGACCTTCGTATTGTGAGGCATAAGCACTAACCCCTGTTCCACAGTGCTGCCCAGCAATCACTCAATCAAGTGTCTCAAAGGGCTGCAGAAGCCACAACGACATCCTTTGCTCAGATCCCACATCAGGGCAAGACAAAACTCAGCTCAATGGGATACAATGAGAAACCTTGAAGGTGACCGCAGGTGTGGGGACCCCCCGGGGGAGACCGATGCAATGGATGTCGAGTGGATCTAGTTAATAGTGTGAGAAAGAGATGAAACACCTTTGAGTTTGTAATACACAGCACAATGCTACATGACACTAATCCGTACTGACTAAAAAACATGAACATCATATCACAGTATCTGTAAAGTATTAGCCCACATTTCATAGTTCGTATGCTGTAGTTGTAATCACAGACATGGTGCTCTGCGTGTATCATTATCAATATAAAGTCACACCCACTCAATGGTAAGTTTTTCCGGTTTATTTGGATAAGCACTCCATTTATGACGCAATAGCATTGGCTTCAAATTCCACATTGAATCAAACCGGCCTCACTTTCTCGGTTTCTGTTAGCTCCAAAGTCTCACTCTTCCTTCGTGCTTGCTTCTCGAAGCAGTAGTTCATCCTCCGTATATATTTAGCTTCAAAAAGATAAGGCTGTGAATCCTCACTTATCCTAAAATCAATCAATCAATGTTTATTTATATAGCCCCAAATAACAAATGTCTCAAAGGACTGCACAAATCATTACGACTACGACATTCTCGGAAGAACCCACAAAAGGGCAAGGAAAACTCACACCCAGTGGGCAGGGAGAACTTACATCCAGTGGGACGCCAGTGACAATGCTGACTATGAGAAACCTTGGAGAGGACCTCAGATGTGGGCAACCCCCCTCTAGGGGACCGAAAGCAATGGATGTCGAGCGGGTCTAACATGATACTGTGAATGTTCAATCCATAGTGGCTCCAACACAGCCGCGAGAGTTCAGTTCAAAGCGGATCCAAGACAAAATAGTCGTCTTTGTTGTTTGTTACCAAGTCTGTCATGATCAGAACACTCACACACACGCCTTTTGTTACCGGAAGTAAGAGATATGTGTTCTTGTCTCTCATAATGACTGTGAACTATCGGCAAAATTCCCAAAAAAAGTGCAGTATCCCTTTAAGAAAAAGACCAAAACCAAATGTCCACTGCAGAGGACACTGGTTCCAAGGAGGATAGAACACTGGTAGACCATCCAGGAACCTGTCTTGCGAGAGCAAGTGTAAAGCAGGCCAGCAACAGTACTTTTGTAAATCTCACTCCCTGACACTTTAAGATTTCGGTGTGCTTTTTTGTGTAAAAGATTATCTACAACCAACAGTTAGCATGTTGCCTCTTGTCATTGGGTTTTGAATTCAGGATTTCAAAGGAAATACATTTAACCGTAACCATCTTAATCTGCGTATATGAGTGCCCTTTAAAGTCAGATACGATATCTTCTAGCCCCAAGCTCCTGGTGACCGTCGATTGTGCTCTGGCCTACCACTGAACTGCTTCCCCACACCCGCCGACAAAAGCCTGCTGGGTAGAATTTTCCACAGTGTATATGTATATATATATATATATAGTACAAATCAGTGTAATAAACGTTTCCCCCCCTGTAATAATTTAGCATCAAAATGGGTGCCCAGGGACTGGGCCAGATCGATTAGTTACGGATGGATCCTAACTCTTTATCCTTCCAAGTCATTTTGTACGATTTCTATGGAGAAGATCAATCAAAGCTATATTTTCTTTGTTTTTTCATGCACCATAAATCCCGATTGAAGTGAAGAAAAAATACTATAATAATAATATTGAGGTTTTGTTTTAATTTAAGATTCACCAGCCTCTCTCCAATTATCAGGCCGTCCTTTGCAGTTTTGGTAAAACAGAATTATTTAAAAAAAAAAATACATTACTAAATAATTATTAATATTATTTTAGTAATTAAATGAAATCTGTGTTCAAAGGACTCTGGCTTATTAGTGATTCCCAAAGCCCCCAAAAAAGTCTGCGGGCTATAGAGCGTTTTCATTTCGGGCTCCAGTACTCTGGAATGCCCTCCCGGTAACAGTTCGAGATGCTACCTCAGTAGAAGCATTTAAGTCTCAGCTTAAAACTAATTTGTATACTCTAGCCTTTAAATAGACTCCCTTTTTAGACCAGTTGATCTGCCGTTTGTTTTCTTTTTCTCCTATTTCCCACTCTCCCTTGTGGAGGGGGTCCGGTCCGATCCGGTGGCCATGTACTGCTCGCCTGTGTATCGGCTGGGGACATCTCTGCGCTGCTGATCCGCCTCCGCTTGGGATGGTTTCCTGCTGGCTCCGCTGTGAACGGGACTCCCGCTGCTGTGTTGGTTGGATCCGCTTTGGACTGGACTCTCGCGACTGTGTTGGATCCATTATGGATTGAACTTTCACAGTATCATGTTAGACCCGCTCGACATCCATTGCTTTCCTCCTCTCCAAGGTTCTCATAGTCATCATTGTCACCGACGTCCCACTGGGTGTGAGTTTTCCTTGCCCTTATGTGGGCCTACTGAGGATGTTGTAGTGGTTTGTGCAGCCCTTTGAGACACTAGTGATTTAGGGCTATATAAGTAAAGATTGATTGATTGATTGATTGATTGATTTAATTACTAAAGTTATTTTAAAAATAAAAAGTATTTACGCTAATGCATTTCTATTTTTTGCACAACTATTTATGGGTGGGGATGGGTATCGTTTAAACAGTATTAGTAACAAATTAATAGTTTTAAAATGGCGTCAGCGAAGAAATAATGCCCGAAATGGGTTCTTAACAATAGAAAGCATGATGTTTTTTTGTTAAAAAACTGTCACGATCGGGTCGCATGGTGATGCGCGTTTTAGTTCTCCCCAGGGATTCAAAGGACATTCCGGACGACAACGTAAAGGTAAGATGATTTAATAACTAAAACACAGTACTAAACGGACAGAAATAAACAAAAGAACAGCGTGCCGAACACACGGGAAGCTAATGCTAATACTTAGCACAGAGTCAGGAAACACAAGAACAGCGTGCCGAACGCACGGGAAGCTAATGCTAACACTTAGCACACGGACTGGAACCAGAAACATTAACGTGACTGTTGCTTACCGCAAACAATGGACCCAGACAGCCTGACGGGAGAAGGCAGGCTTAAATAAAGAGAGTAATCACAACACAGGTGCGCGTCAGGAGCAAGTAGCAGGTGAAAATAATGAGTAACCATGGAACCAAACAGAGGCGCACAAACCGGAACCAAAAGAGTCCAAAACAAACAGAAAACACAAAAAGAATCAAGAACCTAAACATAATATGATCCGAGCAGCGGATCATGACAAAAAACAAAAAAAAACTAGTGTATTTGAATTTTTATAGAATTTTGAGACATTCAAGTTAAACCAGCTAGTAATTTCAATACTTCAATAATAAGAATAAAATGCTGACTAAGTAATACATTAAAAAATGAGAAATACAATCTACAACCAATTGTCATGTGTGTTGCAGCTTGCTGTAACCGTTATTGGTGCATAATGAGAAAGTGCTGTGTTGTTGTTGCGGCTAGCTAGCTCTGCGGCGCTAGCAGTGTTATGAGAGCTGCTATGGCCTTGTTAAGTCCAGTATTTAGGGGGGAAAATTATATATATATATATATATATATATATATATATATATATATATACATATATGTATATATATATATATATATATATATATATATATATATATACATATATATACATATATGTATATATATATATATATATATATATATATATATATATATATATATATATATATATATGTAGGTGTGGGAAAAATCACAAGACTACTTCATCTCTACAGAACTGTTTCATGAGGGGTTCCCTCAATCAGGAGATTTTTTTAATATATATATATTTATATATATAGTATTTTTCGCACCGGATTAAAAGGCGCAGTATCGATGAGCGGGTCCATTTAAGTCTTCTTTCATACAAAAGGCGCGCCGGATAAGGCACATTAAAGGGTCATATTATGATTTTTTTCTTAATTTAAAACACTGTCTTGTTGTCTACATAACATTTAATGGTGGTTCTTTGGTGAAAGTGTTGCATGGATTATGATTTACAGAATATTTTCAAGTAGCTTTCTTAGCGTCTCTTCAGGATGCGCCGTTTTGTGGGCGGTCTTACTTACGTGGCTCACCTTCGACAGCGTCTTCTCTCCGTCATCTTTGTTGTAACGGTGTAGCGTGCAAGGACGGGAGTAGGAAAAATATCAAAAGATGGAGCTAACTGTTTTAATGACATTTAGACTTTACTTAAATAAACAACGGAGCAACATCTCCTCAGCCGTGGCTCATTTATGCAACGACGACGCCGGAAATGTGTCCTGTGAAAAAAAGTCAGACCGGAACCCTCTAATAACTGAAGTTCCGTGGATGAATTACATAAACCTACTACAGTTTTTTGCGCTTTGATAGCTAGTCTACTGTCAGATATACGTAAGCACTTCACGCTACTGTATATTAGAAATGGCAACAGCGGAAGATAAATGCCACATAAGAAGGTAGCAAAAAACAAGCTTATGACTACGGTGTCGCCACGGACTACAATTGCGGACACGCGCACATTTTCAGGATTTATACACATTAGCAGGTATCAGAAGGTAAGAAAAGTTGGTTTTCCTTCTTTTTTTTTGATTGTCACACACACAGTAGGTGTGGTGAGATTATCCTCAGCATTTGACCCATTACCCTCACACCATGGGGGGGGCAGCAGCAGTGGCCGCGCCCGGGAATCATTTTGGTGATTTAACCCCCAATTCCAACCCCTGATGCTGAGTGCCAAGCAGGGAGGTAATGTTGCATAAAATTGCTAAGTGCTAAACAACAAATACAAACTAGGAAAATAATAAAACAATCACTTACTGCACAATGTCTGCTTGGACCAATAAGCCGACTGATGGGATGTTTATTTCTCCCTGTTTGGATGAAGAATAAATCATAATGGATGTTGTTTAATTTCACACAATAAACATTCACAGTTTATTGTGTGAATGTATAAACACTACTGTTTAGATGAAGAAAAATAACATAATCCACATGCTTTTTAAAAAAGAAAAAGGTGGCCACAAACAACCGTCTTTTCGTAAATTTCTCACCATTTCAGGGTCTAAACTAAATGTCAAAGTTGACAAGTATGAGTTCCCTTGTACTTCTGAGCAAACAATGGGTAACATTTTCCAACAGCACAATTTCCTGAAAGTGGCCCTGAAGGTGTCCCTATACTTTTGTCCACAGGGTGTATACACAAGCATGCATGCACACACATCAATTGCCTCATATATGAAATACTTGAGCTTGGTGAATTCTAGCTGTAAATGTACTCCTCCCCTCTTGACCACGCCGAAATCGGAAGTCTCAAGGTTGGCAAGTATGATTTAGTCCCCTTATATCAGGGGTGTCAAACTCAAATACAGAGTGGGCCAAAATTTTAAACTGAACAAAGCCGCGGGCCGAGGTTGAACAAATTAACCTTTTAATAGGGACCCAAACAAGTTTTGCATTGAATATTGAACAAGCAAGGCTTATATAACTTTATAGTGACATGCAAATTTAGTTTGAAATAATAAAAATAATAGAAAATATCAATCGCATATCAAATCAAATTTAAATAAAAATGTAATGCCTCTTTTGTATTTGCAGCCTTCTGAGGTAAATATCAACATTAACTTTTTCCAGAGGCTAATACATTTGAAAATAAAATAATGAATAAATCAACCCTTCAGGCCTTTTTACTGCTCAGTTAATGTCGGGGCTCTGGTGGGCGGGGTTAAGGGGGAGGGGGGTTTATATTGTAGTGGTCTGGAAGAGTTAGTGCTGCAACGGGTTATGGGTATTTGTTCTGTTGTGTTTATGTTGTGTTACAGTGCGGATGTTCTCCCGAAATGTGTTGGTCATTCTTGTTTGGTGTGGGTTCACAGTGTGGCGCATATTTGTAACAGTGTTAAAGTTGTTTATATGGCCACCCTCAGTGTGACCTGTATGCTGTTGATCAAGTATGCCTTGCATTTACTTACATGTGTGTAGAAGCCACATATATTACGTGACTGGGTTTGTGAGGAGGAAAAACAGACTTGACGACAGGTTGTAGGGGACGCTAAAGGCACCCCCAATATTGTTGTCCGGGTGGAATTCAGGAGAATGGTTGCACCGGGAGATTTTCGGAGAGGGGCACTGAAATTCTCGAGTCTCCCGGGAAATCGGTGAATGCGGTGTTACAGCGGCACCGCTGTATAGCACCGGCGGGCCAGCTCTAATGTTAATTTGATATTGCCTCAAGGGCCAAATGAAATTACTAGGGGTGGGCAAATTAGTGCGTTAATTACGAGTTAACTCATCAATCTATTAACGCCGACAATTATTTTAATCGCACATTTGCGTATGTTGTTTACATGCTTTTATTTTGTTAACGCCTTTTCTTAACAAGATGGCGTCTCCCGGATGTACTTCGGCGTCGAGGGGCTCTAGGTAAAGATGGAACATTTGGCAAAAATACCGGACAATTCTGCAAATTTCATGGCTGGCTTACAGCGTGGTCACTCCGGGATCACTTACGACCGCCAGACAATTCTGAATGTGGATAGATCGGGCCGTTTTGGACTGAATGACTCGTGCTTGCTAGACCGGCTAGCTAGCATGGGAATACTTTGCCGGCTACATCCAGCGGCCTGTGAAGCAGCGGAGTATATGTGTTGTCTGTCTATTTATGAATAATGCAGACCAGGATTGTTGGCTGAGTTCTTAACGTTTGCTTTCAGAGCGTGCATATCACAACATACAAGATGCCGTCATGGCTCGTCACTCCTGTTGCATGCTGGGTAGGGTAGTTCTTTTATTCCCTGGCTCATAACATCACAATATAGTACCATGTATATGATGCCTTCAGTTTATCAAAACACCAAGCAAACAATCGGAAAATTCCCATCATATCAATTCCTAGATATGGTCATAATTATTTTAAGTGCACTACGCAGAATAAACACAACATTATCAATATTGCTACTACGGATAATTTGATCAAAAATTCCCTAAAACAGCCCACTACTTATAATATAGTTTTTTTAAACATAAGATCCCTGATCAAAAAAATGTTTCTGCTGTTACCTCAGAAATTGCCTGTTCAGATGTTATGATTGTGGCTCAGAGATTTGTATGTAGATTATATTTATTTTCCATAACAAACAGGATAACTTAAATACCCTGGCAGTGGCAATAAGCTTAAATGTTTGTATTTACATTTTTTAAGTTGATTTTCATAAAATATGCTATTTAACTGCTACGATTTAACAAGGACTGATTTAAATTGTGTTTGCACAACAAATGTTTTGGCGCTTTTGTTCATGTGGGAGAATATTCCAATAAAGGTGCACTACACACTACTTTTGAACTCATTATTGGGCTTTGCGTATACAATGCAGTTAATCGTGATTAATCAGAGAAATAGTGCGATTAACTTCGGTTAACATTTTTAATCGTTGCCCAGCCATAGAAATTACACAGCGGGCCAGAGTTTGACACCTATGCCTTATAACATCACCTTTGTACTTCTGAGCAAACAAAGGTCAACATTTTCCAACAGGCACAATTTCCTGAAAGTGGCCAGGTGTCCCTATACTTTTGTCCACAGGGTGTATACACAAGCACGCACGCACGCACCTCATTTGCCTCTCCGTGATGTCATCCGTATGTTTAGTGGCAGCTGGCTATTGTTGACCAGAAATGATGTCACCGCTTCAGTATTGCCCAATAGAAAAAAAAACCAAACACATGACCTTAGCAAAACGGCGGCACGTATCGTCTTATAGGTCACAATCTTATCCTATATCTGCCAGCACAAATTGACAAGGTTTAGCACATTGTTTATGCACAATGGAAAAGCCCCCGCATGGACGTGACGTGTGACGACAGTCGGGCTACTTGATACCTGTAACCTTCCACGTCCGCGTCACAGCTGATAATCGAGTGAGACGCACGCATCGAGTGCGTGCGCATGTGAGCACCACTGAGCTCTCGGCGCCGAGGACAGGAAGCCGAGCGTGCGTTGCTAATCAGGCAGCGCTGGCCGCGTTGCCGCCATGTTGAACTCAGGTCGGTGAGGCAGAAACAATCTCAGCATCTCGCTGCTCACTGGGTGCGTTGTTTTGAGCTACCGAGCTAATGGCTTCCTCCTCCGCCTTGTAAAACACACACACACAAAAAAAAGTGTCCTGGCAGAAGCAATTGCAGCGAGCGGCACGGCTTGTTGAGTAACGAAAGTCCTTTCCGGGACCTTTGCCATCCACCTGAGCGCCTCGCCACCCACGTTTGGATCGCTTCCACTAGTTTTCCGCTGGTGTTTCATCCTCTTGTTTGGCAAGGAAAGGAAAAGGTTGTTTGCTACAAAGTGATAACAACACTTGTGTGACCTGTAGCTTGTGTTTTTTTGTTTTTTTTTACGATGTACAGTACATGAATACACCTGCAGATACTGAGCAATCAATACTGTACAACTACAACAGGTTGGCACACTTTAAAACACTATTTCCTGCAAGAACAGAAAAATAATATAGCAAACACATAAAAAAAAAAAGAAGTTTTCTTTAGATGCCTGAATTGTGTCATTATTAAAGGCCTACTGAAATTTGATCCATCCATCCATCCATCATCTTCCGCTTATCCGAGGTTGGGTCGCGGGGGCAACAGCCTAAGCAGGGAAACCCAGACTTCCCTCTCCCCAGCCACTTCGTCTAGCTCTTCCCGGGGGATCCCGAGGCGTTCCCAGGCCAGCCGGGAGACATAGTCTTCCTAACGTGTCCTGGGTCTTCCCCGTGGCCTCCTACCAGCTGGACGTGCCCTAAACACCTCCCTAGGGAGGTGTTCGGGTGGCATCCTGACCAGATGCCCGAACCACCTCATCTGGCTCCTCTCGATGTGAAGGAGCAGCGGCTTTACTTTGAGTTCCTCCCGGATGGCAGAGCTTCTCACCCTATCTCTAAGGGAGAGCCCCGCCACCCGGCGGAGGAAACTCATTTCGGCCGCTTGTACCCATGATCTTATCCTTTCGGTCATGACCCAAAGCTCATGACCATAGGTGAGGATGGGAACGTAGATCGACCGGTAAATTGAGAGCTTTGCCTTCCGGCTCAGCTCCTTCTTCACCACAACGGATCGGTACAACGTCCGCATTACTGAAGACGCCGCACCGATCCGCCTGTCGATCTCACGATCCACTCTTCCCTCACTCGTGAACAAGACTCCGAGGTACTTGAACTCCTCCACTTGGGGCAGGGTCCCCTCCCCAACCCGGAGATGGCATTCTACCCTTTTCCGGCCGAGAACCATGGACTCGGACTTGGAGGTGCTGATTCTCATTCCGGTCGCTTCACACTCGGCTGCGAACCGATCCAGTGAGAGCTGAAGATCCCGGTCAGATGAAGCCATCAGGACCACATCATCTGCAAAAAGCAGAGACCTAATCCTGCGGTCACCGAACCGGAACCCCTCAACGCCTTGACTGCGCCTAGAAATTCTGTCCATAAAAGTTATGAACAGAATCGGTGACAAAGGACAGCCTTGGCGGAGTCCAACCCTCACTGGAAATGTGTCCAACTTACTGCCGGCAATGCGGACCAAGCTCTGACACTGATCGTACAGGGAGCGGACCGCCACAATAAGACAGTCCGATACCCCATACTCTCTGAGCACTCGCCACAGGACTTCCCGAGGGACACGGTCGAATGCCTTCTCCAAGTCCACAAAGCACATGTAGACTGGTTGGGCAAACTCCCATGCACCCTGAAATTTGATTTTCTTATTTAAACGGGGATAGCAGGTCCATTCTATGTGTCATACTTGATAATTTCGCGATATTGCCATATTTTTGCTGAAAGGATTTAGTAGAGAACATCGACGATAAAGTTCGCAACTTTTGGTCGCTAATAAAAAAGCCTTGCCTGTACCGGAAGTAGCAGACGATGTGCGCGTGACGTCACGGGTTGTGGAGCTCCTCACATCGTTTATAATCATGGCCACCAGCAGCGAGAGCGATTCGGACCGAGAAAGTGACGATTTCCCCATTAATTTGAGTGAGGATGAAAGATTCGTGGATGAGGAAAGTTAGAGTGAAGCACAAGAAAAAAAAAAAAGAACAAGGCGACGGCAGTGGGAGCGATTCAGATGTTATTAGACACATTTACTAGGTTAATTCTGGAAAATCCCTTATCTGCTCATTGTGTTACTAGTCTTTTAGTGAGATTATAAAGTCCTACCTGAAAGTCGGAGGGGTGTGGTGACCGCCAGTGTCTCTGATGGAAGCCATCGCCGCTTGTGGCCATGATTGTGAACAATGTGCGTATGTGAGGAGCTCCACAACCCGTGACGTCACGCGCACATCGTTTGCTACTTCCGGTACATGCAAGGCTTTTTTATTAGCGACCAAAAGTTGCAAACTTTATCGTCGATGTTTTCTACTAAATCCTTTCAGCAAAAATATGGCAATATCGCAAAATGATCAAGTAAAGACTAAGATCGCACATTTCCTGTCTTCACAATAAAAGTGCCGCTCCATCGCGCCTGCGCTAACAAAATAAGAGTCTCCGAAAGCCAGCGCAAACAAACTAGCAAGCTACGGAGTTTGCCGCCAATGTATTTCTTGTAAAGTGTATAAAAACGAATATGGAAGCTGGACAAATAAGATGCCAAAAACCAACGACTTTCATGTGGTATTAGACAGAAAGGAGGAACTGTTTTTCTCCTCCATTTGAAAATGTGGACATTATCAGCAATACTGTCTGTTTCCAATCAATACAAGTCATCAGAATCAGGTAATACACCAACTTATATTCTTGTCTTCATGAAAGATAGGAATCTATATGTTAAACATGCATGTATATTCATTAAAACACCTTTAACATGTCAACAAAAACGGCCAAATAAATAACTATAAATTATATACTGTGTGTGTATATATATATTTATATATATATATATATATGATATGTGTGTGTATGTATATATGAGGTAGATCACCTCGACTTGGTCATTTATTAAGTAATTGATTAACGTTGAAAAACTTATTGGGGTGTTACCATTTAGTGGTCAATTGTACGGAATATGTACTGTACTGTGCAATCTACTAATACAAGTTTCAATCAATCAATCAATCAATCAATCAATGCCTACTGAGCCTATGGTGCTGTTAAGTTATTGTGGCTCAATTTGCCTTAATTTTTTTATTTTAATGTATTATTATTTAATATATATTATTGTTTTAGTTGCTTAAGAGATATTCCTGGCTCTGAATTTGCCCGTTGCTATGTTTATGTTTTTGTGCATTATTTGTTGCTTGTTGCTGTAATAATTAAACAAACAGGTTACTCATCAGTCACTCAGTACTTGAGTAGTTTTTTCCCAACATACTTTTTACTTTTAATCAAGTAAATATTTGGATGACTACTCCTTACTTTTACTTGAGTAAGAAATCTCTAAAGTAACAGTACTCTTACTTGAGTACAATTTCTGACTACTCTACCCACCTCTGGATTTATGTGATTTCTGATTGTTTGTGAGACCGCCACAAAAAAGTAATAGTAAATGTCTTGAACATGATGCATCCATCCATCCATTTCCCACCGCTTATTCCCTTTGGAATCGCAGGGGGCGCTGGTGCCTATCTCAGCTACAATCGTGCGGAAGGCCGTGTACAACCTGGACAAGTCGCCACCTCATCCCAGGAACATGGTGTATATAAGATATTATTCATTTAATCACCTATTTATGAAGAAAACGGTTATATTTTGACTGCATTGATATGGAATGTGTGAAATGTTTGAAATGTGTACAAAGTGAGTAGAGGAAGTGAACACGCGTTAGTAGTTGGTATAAAGTGGAAAATGGCTAGAATAAAATAAGCACTGCTCGTTCCTACTCCTTTTAAGACATTTAAAAAAAAGGGATGCATCATTTTGAAACTGTATATGTTCAAATAAACCAACCAACCAAAGAGATTTCTGTGTGTGTCTGCAGCGCATTAAGGATAGTTCAGCTTGTTGTTGTTGTTTTGGCTTGTTAATAAAGAGAAAGTTGATCCATTGCCTCCTTGTTATGTTTGTTTGATGTACATTACTGCAGGGGTCACCAACCTTTTTGAAACCAAGAGATACTTCTTGGGTACTGATTAATGCGAAGGGCTACCAGTTTGATACACACTTAAATAAATTCCCAGAAATAGCCAATTTGCTCAATTTACCTTTAATAAATAAATCTATATATATATATATATATATATTAAAAAAAATGGGTATTTCTGTCTGTCATTCCGTCGTATATTTTTTTCCTTTTACGGAAGGTTTTTTGTAGAGAATAAATGATGAAAAAAACACTTAATTGAACGATTCAAAAGAGGAGAAAAAACGAAAAAAATGAAAATTACATTTTGAAACATAGTTTATCTTCAATTTCGACTCTTTAAAATTAAAAATTCAACCGAAAACAATGAAGAGAAAATTCGAATCTTTTGGAAAAAAATAAAACAAAGAATTTATTAGTAATTTTTCCTGATTAATGTGAAATTTAGAATTTTGATGACATGTTTTAAATAGGTTGAAATCCAATCTGCACTTTGTTAGAATATATAACAAATTGGACCAAGCTATATTTCTAACAAAGACAAATCATTATTTCTTCTAGATTTTCCAGAACAAAACATTTTAAAGAAATTCAGAAGACTTTGAAATAAGATTTAAATTTGATTCTACAGATTTTCTAGATTTGCCAGAATATTTTTTTAGAATTTTAATCATAATAAGTTTGAAGAACTATTTCACAAATATTCTTTGTCGAAACAACAGAAGCTAAAATGAAGAATTAAATTAAAACTTATGTATTATTCTTTTCAATAAAAAAAAAATTATAATAATTGAACATTGATTTAAATTGTGAGGAAAGAAGAGGAAGGAATTTAAAAGGTAAAAAGGTTTATGTGTTTAAAAATCCTAAAATAATTTTTAAGGTTGTATTTTTTCTCGAAAATTCTGAAAGTTATAAGAAGCATCCATCCATCCATCCATCATCTTCCGCTTATCCGAGGTCGGGTCGCGGGGGCAACAGCCTAAGCAGGGAAGCCCAGACTTCCCTCTCACCAGCCACTTCGTCTAGCTCTTCCCGGGGGATCCCGAGGCGTTCCCAGGCCAGCCGGGAGACATAGTCTTCCCAACGTGTCCTGGGTCTTCCCCGTGGCCTCCTACCAGCTGGACGTGCCCTAAACACCTCCCTAGGGAGGCGTTCGGGTGGCATCCTGACCAGATGCCCGAACCCCCTCATCTGGCTCCTCTCGAAGAAAAGTAAAAAAATAAATGTTTTTTTTTTTTAAACAAGTGAAGACCAAGTCTTTAAAATATTTTCTTGGATTTTCAAATTCTGTTTGAGTTTTGTCTCTCTTAGAATTAAAAATGTTGAGTAAAGCGAGACCAGCTTGCTGGTAAATAAATACAATTTAAAAAATAAAGGCAGCTCACTGGTAAGTGCTGCTATTTGAGCTATTTTTAGAACAGGCCAGCGGGCGACTCATCCGGTCCTTACGGGCGACCTGGTGCCCGCGGGCTCCGCGTTGGTGACCCCTGGCATTACTGTATAGCACTTTTATTGTGTTTAACGTGTACAAAACTTCACTAAAATATGGACTTTCGTCGAGGCTGGAACCCATTACTCATATTTTCATTGTTTCTTAAGGAGAAATTTGATTCACTATGAAAACATTTCTACTAACGAACCCTGTTCAAGAACCAGTTTGTAAATCCGCTGCACATTGTAAATCGTTGTTCAAGAGCAGGGGCGCTCACACTTTTTCTGCAGGCGAGCTACTTTTCAATTGACCAACTCGAGGAGATCTACCTCATTCCTATTTATAATTTATATTTATTTATTTATGAAAGAGACATTTTTGTTAACAAGTTAATGGTGTTTAATGATAATACAAGCATGTTTAACACACATAGATTCCTTTGTTTCATGAAGACAAGAATATAAGTTGGTGTATTACCTGATTCTGATGACTTGCATTGATTGGAATTAGACAGTGGTGCTGATAACGTCCGCATTTTCGAATGGAGGAGAAAAAAAGTCCTCCTTTCTGTCCAATACCACATGAAAGTGGTTGGATTTGGCATCTCATTTGTCCAACTTGCATACTCGTTTTTAAACACTTTGTTATGAGAGTAGCATATGTGTGTGGCCCTTTAATGTCAGGCAGCAGGTGAGTGACGTCAGTGAGTGTGTGGGCGAGCGAGGAGAGGGAGCGGCCGCTGAGGGCGGGGGAGAAATATACATTGGCATCAAACTCCGTAGCTTGCTAGCTTGTGCACGCTAGCTTTCTGAGACTCTTATTTTCTTCTCATAGTCATCATTGTCACCGACGTCCCACTGGGTCATTATTGTCACCGATGTCCCACTGGGTGTGAGTTTTCCTTGCCCTTTTGTGGGCCTACCGAGGATGTCGTGGTGGTTTGTGCAACCCTTTGAGACACTAGTGATTTAGGGCTATATAAGTAAACATTGATTGATTGATTGATTAGCACAGGCAGGATGAAACAGGTCTTTTATGGTGAAGACAGGAACTGTGCAGTCGGTCTTTAGAGTTTTGACAGTAGGTACGGAGTCTCTAGAAATAAAATGTGTTTCTCTGCGTCCGCCCTGTTAGTGATTTTTTTCTTAAATATGAGCTCGCAGCAGCCAGCGTCATCTCACAAGATCCTCGGGTGCCGAGAATGTCAAACAACAGACGAAAGTGAAGTCTTGGTATGATTGATGATTGCTCATTTTTATGTATATTTGTTAATGCCTGGCTTGAGATCGACCAGTCGATCGCGATCGACGTAATGGGCACCCCTGTTCAAGAGTAATGGATTTTTTTCTGGTCGATACTGCACCCACTTCAGAAACATCTGGCAGAAATTGGTTAAGTAGGTCACTCGCAAACAAACTGATCATTTGCTATTTTCTTTGCATTTGTATTAGGTAGGCTTGTGTGTAAATGTACGCTTCACTGCAGCGCTATCATAATTACTTGACTCCAATCTTTATTACGTGCCATACAAGAGCATAAAGTAGGCCGAGAGCAGCGGCCACCCTTCTCGCACACAACCATATTTGCACGTGTGTGCGTGTGTATGTTATGACGCTGCATGTGACCTAGTTCTGTTCGGCCCCGCATCTGAGTTCCCCGCTGCAGGTTACACTGCGCTGGCCTATACTGAACTTACTCCCTCCGGTAAAACTAAAACGCTCGCACGACGGCTTGCACTGGGATGCAGGAGAGACCTGCGAATAATGGAAGTACCTCAACTCACACGGTTTCTAAATGGCCGCACGTGTACTGTTCATGTACCAGGTGTTCTAACTCTGTGTTTTTGTTTGTGTTCTGCGAGTGGAGAGGCACCAGGGAGCCTTTGGGGAATAATGGCGGCTTATTGTTGGAAATCCCGTGCTTCCCCTTTTCTCGGAACTGACTTGTAACTTAATCCCCGTGACGACTGCGACCATCGCCGTAGAAACACACGCGCAGGTAAACAACAGCGAGGGACAAGCAACAAACAAAACCTGTGTGAAGGTGCACGCAGCTCCCCGCCCCCAGCTTGTCGAAATCTCCCCATACTCGTCCGAATCATTTGTGCTGCAATTATTTTTCTCTGTTATACGTTTTGTGTTATTACAAATGATTGGGATTCGTTTGGGGAGCTTTTGAGAAAGGAATCGTAAAGCGTTAATGACATAAACATTTGAAAATCACCACGTTAATTACAAACCCTGTTTCCATATGAGTTGGGAAATTGTGTTTGATGTAAATATAAACGGAATACAATGATTTGCAAATCCTTTTCAACTCATATTCAGTTGAATGCACTACAAAGACAAGATAATTGATGTTCAAACTCATAAACTTTATTTTTTTTTGCATATAATAATTAACTTAAAATTTCATGGCTGCAACACGTGCCAAAGTAGTTGGGAAAGGGCATGTTCACCACTGTGTTACATCACCTATTCTTTTAACAATACTCAATGAACGTTTGGGAACTGAGGAAACTGATTGTTGAAGCTTTGAAAGTGGAATTCTTTCCCATTCTTGTTTTATGTAGCGCTTCAGTTGTTCAACTGTCCGGGGTCTCCGCTTTCGTATTTTACGCTTCATAAGGCGCCACACATTTTCGATTGGAGACAGGTCTGGACTGTGCGCCTATAACAATCCGAATGCTTATTTTCCTTTTTGTTCTGGAGGACACCACATCCTCTGTTTCCAAATATAATTTGAAATGTGGACTCGTCAGACCACAGAACACTTTTCCACTTTGCATCAGTCCATCTTAGATGAGCTCGGGCCCAGCCAAACCTGCGGCATTTCAGGATATTATTGCTAAATGGGTTTGGTTTTGCATAGTAGAGTTTTAACTTGCACTTACAGATGTAGCAACCAACGGTTGTTACTGACAGTGGTTTTATGAAGTGTTCCTGAGCCCATGTAGTGATATCCTTTACACACTGATGTCGGTTTTTCATGCAGTACCGCCTGAGGGATCAAAAGTCCCTAATATCATCGCTTACGTGCAATGATTTCTCCCGTTTCTCTGAACTTTTTGATGATTTTACGGACCGTAGATGGTAAAATCCCTAAATTCCTTGCAATAGATTGTTGAGAAATGTTGTTCTAAAACTGTTCGACAATTTGCTTACAAAGTGGTGACCCTCGCCCCATCCTTGTTTGTGAATTACTTAGCATTTCATGGAAGTTGCTTTTATACCCAATCATGGCACCCACCTGTTCCCAATTAGCCTGCACACATGTGGGATGTTCCATATAAGTGTTTGATGAGCCTTCCTCAACTTTATCAGTATTTATTGTCACCTTTCCCAACTTCTTTGTCACGTGTTGCTGGCATCAAATTCTAAAGTTAATGATTATTTGCAAAAAAAATACGTTTATCAGTTCGAACATCAAATATCTTGTCTTTGTAGCATATTCAACTGAATATGGGTTGAAAATGATTTGCAAATCATTGTATTCCGTTTATATTTACATCTAACACAATTTCCCAACTCATATGGAAACGGGGTTTGTATATATATATACAAACATATATACAGTATGTATATATATATTCCTCGCGCACTAATTTACTGAAAGAGCGCGCACTTGATGCTGATGATGTCATGTTATCGATGGGAAAATGCATTTTCGACAATATGATTTGCTTGAGCGGCTAGGAGAGTAAAATGGATTAGAAAGGACAGATTTTAAAAAAATTCTAATCGAAAATAAAATAATGTAATCATTTAATTGTTTTTAACCTGAGACTTCCTGCGGGCCAGACTTTGGATGCTGGCGGGCCGGATACGGGCCGTAGTTGGGAGACTCCTGGTTTAGACAAACATTTTGCAGCACAAATATAGCACAAACAAATGGGACCAATTTGGGGGGATATTGACATGGTGGGGGGGTTGGTTATGAAAAATAACATGTTAATAGCCGTAAAGACATACAACTTTAAAGGCCTACTGAAACCCACTACGACCGACCACGCAGTCTGATAGTTTATATATCAATGATGAAATATTAACATTGCAACACATGCCAATACGGCCGTTTTAGTTTACTAAATTGCAATTTTAAATTTCGTGTCGAAGTATCATGCTAAAACGTCGCGGTATGATGACGCGTGCGCGTGACGTCACGCATTGTAGAGGACATTTTGTTCCAGCACCGTTCCCAGCTATAAGTCGTCTCCTTTCGTCGCATAATTTCACAGCATTATGGACATCTGTGTTGCTGAATCTTTTGCAATTTGTTCAATGAATAATGGAGACGTCAAAGAAGAAAGCTGTAGGTGGGAAGCGGTGTATCGCGGCCGCCTTTAGCAACACAAACACAGCCGGTGTTTCATTGTTTACATTCCCGAAAGATGACGGTGACGCTTTACTATGGAACAGAGCGGTCAAGCGAACATGTTTGGATTGGACCACACACACAAAGTACAGTGTATTATGCAGCGATCATTTCGAAAGATCGTGTTTCCAAGAGGGTCCCTTGCAAAGGGCAGAGATGGCGTCGCCACCACCCGTCGACTGGTGCTGAAGACAGGTGCGGGGCCGACCTTCAGGTTGTACAGGTATGACCATTAAATCTCACTAAAACACTAGTATGACAATAAGCAGATAAGGAATTTTCCAGAATTATCCTAGTAAATTTGTCTAATAACATCTGAATCGCTCCCACAGTATAGTCTTTTTTTTCCTAGTCCTTTATTCTCACTTTCCTCATCCACGAATCTTTCATCCTTGCTAAAATTAATGGGGAAATCGTCGCTTCCTCGGTCCGAATCGCTCTCGCTGCTGGTGGCCATGATTGTAAACAATGTTTAGATGTGAGGCGCTCCACAACCCGTGACGTCACGCGCACATCGTCTGCTACTTCCGGTACAGGCAAGGCTTTTTTTATTAGCGACCAAAAGTTGCGAACTTTATCGACAATGTTATCTACTAAATCCTTTCAGCAAAAATATGGCAATATCGCAAACTGATCAAGTATGACACATGGAATGGACCTGCTATCCCCGTTTAAATAAGAACATCTCATTTCAGTTGGCCTTTAAAGATACTATTACAAAAAAAAGGAATTAAAGAGCAAATAGATGTTGTGCAACAAAATTTTTTTGCAATATTCACAGTAAAAAGAACATTTAATTTCAGTAGGCCTTTAATAACGAAGATGATAATACTTAGATCAAAAATGTGTGCAACACAAACCAGCACAAACGTAGCACTGGATGACGTCACAAGTCAGAAAATGTATTTTAGAATAACTTCCAAACCGTAATGGCAGAAACAAGTATTTCTGCAGCGCAAACAATTGGTTGTTTGGGGAGATTTTGACAAGGTGGGGGGGGGCCAACTTACACAGGTACACATAGTAACTGTCGGTTAGTTAGAAAAGAACTGAAGTTAACGATGCATTGTTTGAAGAGGAGTAGCAGAGTGAAACTGAAACACAAAGGGTCTCATTGATGTGTCGGGTATTGCACTGATCCACCTGAGGGTGCGAAACATTCTCACATTTCTTCCAGTGAATTGAAAAGTGTCCCACAAAGGAGTGAAACTGTGACTGTGACAGGATCACAGTGTTCCACAGCTTTGTTTGCCTTTAATAAGGAGGAGGGAATGGGACCATATTGCTGAGTCACACACAGTACGCTGGGTTTAATTGCACTTTCACACCCTTTGTTTGACAATTGAAAGCTGACGAAGCAAAAAAAGAAAGAAGTAGTAACCCATTGTAAGGAAAGCAATGGAACGAAACACAGGGGCTAAGAACATAACAAGAGACAGCAGGTAGAACACAAGGTTTAGCTGGGAGTTGAATGCAAAGTACAAAGACCAAAATAACGGCCCTTGTGATGACGTATTATGATATTGCTTGGACTTACCCATTATTAGGACCCTTAAGGCCTTATTGAAACTGCTTTGTTCATTATTAAATCTCCAATTTCGGCAGGCTAATTAGGTCCGGCGAAAAATTATATACAAACCCCGTTTCCATATGAGTTGGGAAATTGTTTTGGATGTAAATATAAACAGAATACAATGATTTGCAAATCCTTTTCAACCCATATTCAGTTGAATATGCTACAAAGATAACATATTTGATGTACAAACTGATACTTTTTTTTTTTCTGCAAATAATCATTAACTTTAGAATTTGCTGCCAGCAACACGTGACAAAGAAGTTGGGAAAGGTGGCAATAAATACTGATAAAGTTGAGGAATGCTCATCAAACACTTATTTGGAACATCCCACAGGTGTGCAGGCTAATTGGGAACAGGTGGGTGCCATGATTGGGTATAAAAGCGGCTTCCATGAAATGCTAAGTAATTCACAAACAAGGATGGGGTGAGGGTCACCAATTTGTAAGCAAATTGTCGAACAGTTTTACAACAACATTTCTCAACGAGCTATTGCAAGGAATTTAGGGATTTTACCATCTACGGTCCATAAAATCATCAAAAGATTCAGAGAATCTGGAGAAATCATGCACGTGCTTACGCGATGATATTACGGACCTTTGATCCTTCAGGTGGTACTGCATCAAAAACCGACATCAGTGTGTGAAGGCTAATTACCGTATGGGCTCAGGAACACTTAGTCAGGAAAAATTACTAATGATGTTCCATAAATTATTTTTTGAATTTTTTTCAAAAAGATTCGAATTAGCTAGTTTTTCTCTTCTTTTTTTTGGTTGAATTTTGAATTTTAAAGAGTCAAAACTGAAGATAAACTATGTTTCGAAATTTAATGTTCATTTTTTTCGTGTTTTCTCCTCTTTTAAACCGTTCAATTAAGTGTTTTTTTCATCATTTATTCTCTACAAAAAAGCTTCCGTAAAAGGAAAAAAAATGTACGACGGAAAGATAGACAGAAATAGCCATGTATATATATATATATATATATGTATATATATATATATATATATATATATATATATATATGTATATATATATATATATATATATATATATATATATATATGTATATATATATATATATATATATATATATATATATATATATATATATATATATATATGTAGGTGTGGGAAAAATCACAAGACTACTTCATCTCTACAGAACTGTTTCATGAGGGGTTCCCTCAATCATCAGGAGATTTTAATGGAAGCATTCACATACCACGGTTTATATAGGGCACAGAGTGGGTGGGTACAGGCAGGCGTAGGGTGTGGTGATTGGCTCATGTGTTACCTAGGAGGTGTTTCCGTCTGTGGCGGCATGTTGAAATGATTTCACTGTGCTTGTTGAGGGATGACAGGTCTGGATGAAATATAATAAACAGCTTATCTTTTAAGCATAGGTTGCATCTTTTATTACCACTGTTGTAAGGTGTGCTGGGTTCAAGAATTTGCCATGTTATTGAATATTCAACATTATTGTCTTTGAGGTTCCAAATGTGCTTGCTGAGTTCTGTAGAATTCCGCAAAGTCTGGTTTCTAAAGGAGGCCTTGTGATTATTCCATCTTGTTTTGAACGCTCCTTCGGTTAATCCTACGTACGTGTGGAATGTGTTAATGTCCTTGCGTGTTACCTTTGCTTGGTAAACGACTGATGCTTGTAAGCACCCCCCGTTGAGAGGGCAATCAGGTTTCTTGCGACAGTGACATTCCTTATTGGTTTCAGAGTCCTTTAATCTGGAGGTAGGCAGTCTTTTTGCAATTGCTTTGTTGTGGTTTGAAATGATTTGTTGTATGTTATTCATACAGCTGTAGCTCAATTTAATGTTGTTCTTGTTGAATATTTTTCTTAGGGTATTGCCTTTGGGGAAGTGTTTGTCGATCAGAGTGAGGAACTTGTGGCCGATATTGGTTGAGACGTTTTTGCTGAATGGCGGATTGTACCAGATGATGTTATTTCGTTTTCTGCTCTTTTTTTGGTTGGTTTACTGGAGTGGGTTCATAGGTGAGGGTGAAGTTGTATCCGCTTTTATCAAGTGATTTCTGGTATATATATATACATATATATATATTTACTAAAGGTAAATTGAGCAAATTGTCTATTTCTGGCAATTTATTTAAGTGTGTATCAACCTGGTAGCCCTTCGCATTAATCAGTACCCAAGAAGTAGCTCTTGGTTTCAAAAAGGTTGGTGACCCCTGCTTTAGATGATAAAACAGATACTAACTGATAGTCTACGACCAAATTTGACTACATTTTGCCTATGCTATAAGATGTGGGCATGCTCACAAAACACAAAATGGTAATACAGTATCTTGGCTCCACAAGTTCAGATTTGGATCATAATTGGTAAAAATAATGATGATGATGACACCCTGAAGTGATGGATTGTTCAGTAAATATTTGTACCTATTCATAGTAGGCGGAACCTGGCAGTGAAAACTGCTCCTCGTCATCATCAATTAAACTGTAATTACGCCACTTTAGATAAATGCTCCTCAATTATTTTTGCCGTTATGCCCCCTAGAATAAGAAAACCTTTTGAGCCCCCCACCGCAACCATAAATAGCCGTAGTTGTTTATAGAATTGTAGCACACCTCTACATAACAGAGTGTTAAAGGCCTACTGAAATGAGATTTTCTTATTTAAACGGGGATAGCAGGTCCATTCTATGTGTCATACTTGATCATTTTGCAATATTGCCATATTTTTACTGAAAGGAATTAGTAGAGAACATCGACGAGAAAGTTTGCAACTTTTGGTCGCTAATAAAAAAGCCTTGCCTGTACCGGAAGTAGCAGACGATGTGAGCGGGACGTCACGGGTTGTAGGGCTCCTCACATCCTCGCATTGTTTATAATCATAGCCACCAGCAGCAAGAGCGATTCGGACCGAGAAAGGGAAGATTTCCCCATTAATTTGAGTGAGGATGAAAGATTTGTGGATGAGGAAAGTTAGAGTGAAGCACTAGAAGAAAAAAAAAGAAAAAGGCGACGGCAGTGGGAGCGATTCAGATGTTATTAGACACATTTACTAGGGTAATTCTGGAAAATCCCTTATTTGCTTATTGTGTTACTAGTGTTTTAGTGAGATTATAAAGTCCTACCTGAAAGTCGGAGGGGTGTGGTGACCGCCAGTGTCTCTGATGGAAGCCATCGCTGCTGGTGGCCATGATTGTAAACAATGTGCGGATGTGAGGAGCTCCACAACCCGTGACATCACGCACACATCGTCTGCTACTTCCGGTACATGCAAGGCTTTTTTATTAGCGGCCACACCCCTCCGACTTTCAGGTACAGCAGTATAATCTCACTACAACACTAGTAACACAATAAGCAAATAAGGGATTTTCCAGAATTACCCTAGTAAATGTGTCTAATAACATCTGAATCGCTCCCACTGCTGTCGCCTTTTTCTTTTTTTTTTCTTCTAGTGCTTCACTCTAACTTTCCTCATCCACGAATCTTTCAATCTTTCATCCTCACTCAAATTAAAGAGGAAATTGTCGCTTTCTCTGTCCGAATCGCTCTTGCTGCTGGTGGCTATGATTATAAACAATGCGAGGATGTGAGGAGCCCTACAACCCGTGACGTCACGATCACATCGTCTGCTACTTCCGGTACAGGCAAGGCTTTTTTATTAGCGACCAAAAGTTGCGAACTTTATCGTCGATGTTCTCTACTAAATCCTTTCAGCAAAAATATGGCAATATCGCGAAATGATCAAGTATGACACATAGAATGGACCTGCTATCCCCGTTTAAATAAGAAAATATCATTTCAGTAGGCCTTTAAGGTAATCCTACTAATGCCAAAAATGCTGTTTTTGACAGGATTTAGGGTTAGCCCTGACCTTTACCCTAACCCTAACTCTGGCCCTCTCTTGATGGATGGATGGGTGGATGGGTGGGCAGTATTTTGAGACAGCTATAAACAAGGCTACTTTTAATCATGGCACTGTTTAAAAGTCATACCCAGATTGCAGAGTAGTCTAAAGATGGCTTTTGTGAACCCATAATGCATTTCCGCAAATAAATAAAAGTTGAAACCAAAAGTTACAATGCTACGCGGAATAGTGAGATACCCTAAATTTCTTATGTCATTATACTAACGTTAGCATGCTGGTGTTTTATGCTGGCATTTTAGCACATTTTTATCATTTACACCTACAATGTGGGGATTTTTAGACTTGTCTCCATCTTGCAAGTATGTTATCTGTTTTCATGACAACATTTTAATATAAGCATGCTAACATTTAATGGTAACTTTTTATCTAATTATTTTAGTTTCAACTTAAAAAATTGGGTTTTTGTTATTAGGCACCATTTAAGAAGTGTGTTAAATTATAAATTATACATTAGCATATTTTCTCATTTTGATGATTCAAACCTAAAATTCATGATATTGGTTTTCATTATAACAAGCTAATAGCCTTTTGAGCTTGAATAAAACCCGGGCCAGAGGTTCACAGCACAGATATCAGCCCCATTAAAGGCCTACTGAAATGAGATTTTCTTATTTAAACGGGGATAGCAGGTCCATTCTATGTCTCATACTTGATCATTTCCCCATATTGCCATATTTTTGCTGAAAGGATTTAGTAGAGAACATCGACGATAAAGTTCGCAACTTTTGGTCGCTATTAAAAAAGCCTTGCCTGTAACGGAAGTAGCAGACGATGTGCGTGTGACGTCACGGGTTGTGGAGCTCCTCACATCTGAACATTGTTTACAATCATGGCCACCAGCAGCGAGAGCGATTCGGACCAAATAAGCGACGATGAAAGATTCGTGGATGAGGATAGTAAGAGTGAAAGACTAGAAAAAATAAAATAAAAAATAAAATAAAATAAAAAACACAGGGCAGTGGGAGCAATTCAGATGTTATTAGACACATTTACTAGGATAATTCTGGAAAATCCCTTATCTGCTTATTGTGTTACTAGTGTTGTAGTGAGATTATACTGCCGTACCTGAAAGTCAGAGGGATGTGGCTGCGGGTGTGGTGACCGCCAGTGTCTCTGAGGGAAGTTGCCTCTTTGACAGGTGCACAATGAACGATGCAAGCTCCGCTCATGTCTACATTAAGAGCAGTCTTATTACCACAATTTTCTCATGGAAACCTGCCGGTTGACATATGGTCGGGAGCCATGTTCGCTTGACCGTTCTGTTCGATAGTAAAGCTTCACCTTCGGGAATGTAAACAAGGAAACACCGACTGTGTGTGTGTTGCTAAAGGCAGCTGCAATACACTGCTTCCCACCTACATCTTTCTTCTTTGACGTCTCCATTATTAATTGAACAAATTGCAAAAGATTCAGCAACACAGATGTCCAGAATACTGTGCAATTATGCCATTAAAGCAGACTACTTATGGCTGGGATCAAGCTGGAAAAAAATGTCCGCAACAATCCGAGACGCGTCATCATACCAATGTTTTCAACAGGACACTTCGCACGAAATTTAAAATTGCAATTTAGTAAACTAAACAGGCCGTATTGGCATGTGTTGCAATAATAATATTTCATCATTGATATATAAACTATCAGACTGCGTGGTCGATAGTAGTGGGTTTCAGTAGGCCTTTAAAATTTCCACAGGACTGTTCTTCTTCCAATACCCATCCATCCATTTTCTACCACTTGTCCCTCTCATGCGATGCTAAAAATGCTCTCTGTTTCCCACCAATTGTATGATTTTTGGCAAAGATTTGTATTAAGGGGGCCCACAAACCACCTACTTCCTGTCCCTTAGTGTCATTTAGGTCTATCTTGGGCCATTCTTAGAAAGTATGCCTGCACTCCCATGGTGAAGGAGTGGTGAAAGTACATTTTGGGGAAGTCGCTCTACCACAGTGGGAGAGTACTCCCATACATTACTGCAAGCTTCCCTCAGCTTGAAGTGGATCGTTGCATACCTTGTGGCAAGTGCTCACCCTTTAATCATCGTCATTGGGGAGGCACGCCATCGTTGATTATTATGTGGGATTCGCTTGAGTAAACTGTCTTACAAACCAATGTTGGGCGCTAGGTAGCGGAGTGAAGGAAGCAACCAATAAACACGGTGGCTAATTTTTTTTAAGGGTCTACTGAAACCCACTACTACCGACCACGCAGTCTGATAGTTTATATATCAATGATGAAATATTAACATTGCAACACACGCCAATACGGCCGGTTTAGTTGACTAAATTGCAATTTTAAATTTCGCGCGGAAGTATCATGCTTAAACGTCGCAATATGAGGACACGTGCGCGTGACGTCACGCATTTTGTTCCAGCACCGTTCACAGCTAAAAGTCGTCTCTTTTCGTCGCATAATTCCACAGTATTATGGATATGTGTTACTGAATCTTTTGCAATTTGTTCAATGAATAATGGAGACGTCAAAGAAGAAAGCTGTAGGTGGGAAGCGGTGTATTGCGGCCGCCTTTAGCAACACAAACACAGCCGGTGTTTCATTGTTTACATTCCCGAAAGATGACGGTGAAGCTTTACTATGGAACAGAACAGTCAAGCGAACACGGTTGGATTGGACCACACACTAAGTACAGTGTATTATACAGTGATCATTTCAAAAGAGCGTGTTTCAAAGAGGGTCCCTTGCGAAGGGCCGAGATGGGCATCGCCACCACCCGTTGACTGGTGCTGAAGAAAGGTGCGGGGCCGACCTTCAGGTTGTACAGGTACGACCATATAATCTCACTAAAATCTTGTAACATAAGAAGCAGATAAGGGATTTTCCAGAAGTATCCTAGTAAATGTGTCTAATAACATCTGAATCGCTCCCACTGTATAGTCTTTTTAAAAAAAAAAAAATTTTTCTAGTCTTTCACTCTCACTTTCCTCATCCACAAATCTTTCATCCTCACTCAAATTAATGGGGAAATTGTCGCTTTCTCCATAGGAAACGGAGGTAAAAACTATTCAAAAGGGTTAAATTCACTTTTCTCATGTTTTGACAGAGACATTTTGGGGCAACGAGGGTGCCAAATGACGATGTGTTCGAAGCAGAAGACATAAAACGGCAGGTTTTAAATTTCTTGGTCCAGGAGGAGCAGCCACAGTCCCCCTTTACTGCATACCTCTTGCTTGGTCCCTGTATAAACTGTTTGCTTGCCTAACAGAATTGCTATTGTGACATCCACTGGACACATTTAGAACAGCAGTTTCTTTTGTTCGAAAAAAAAAAAACCTGGCTCATTTTTATACTTGGCAAACTCATCACGCGGGCCGGATAAAACTAGTTCACGGATCTGATCCGGCCCGCGGGCCGTATGTTTGACACCCCAGGTTTAACATAAAAGTCCTCCAATAAACACACGTTTGGTCTTTTCTTCTGTTTTAGTCATTTACAAAAAATAAACATGGCAGGCTATAAGCAACTATGAGCTACACAACAGCTAAGCACACAATAGCACACAAGCTAGGCATTTGTAATAAGTGTTCCTAATGGAAAATATTGCAGTCCAAAACATCACAACGGTCTATATATGTATAAAACAATCATAGCTGCATATTGAGTCACACATTAAAAGCGTTACTAAAACGGCCTTCTTTCATCTCCGTAATATCGCTAAAATTCGCTCCATTTTGTCGACTAAAGACGCTGAGATCATTATCCATGCGTTTGTTACATCTTGTCTCGATTACTGTAACGTATTATTTTCGGGTCTCCCCATGTCTAGCATTAAAAGATTACAGTTGGTAGAAAATGCGGCTGCTGGACTTTTGACAAGAACAAGAAAGTTTGATCACATTACGCCTGTACTGGCTCACCTGCACTGGCTTCCTGTGCACTTAAGATGTGACTTTAAGGTTTTACTACTTACGTATAAAATACTACACGGTCTAGCTCCATCCTATCTTGCCGATTGTATTGTACCATATGTCCCGGCAAGAAATCTGCGTTCAAAGGACTCTGGCTTATTAGTGATTCCTAAAGCCCCAAAAAGTCTGCGGGCTATAGAGCGTTTTCCGTTCGGGCTCCAGTACTCTGGAATGCCCTCCCTGTAACAGTTCGAGATGCTACCTCAGTAGAAGCATTTAAGTCTCACCTTAAAACTCATTTGTATACTCTAGCCTTTAAATAAACCTCCTTTTTAGACCAGTTGATCTGCCGCTTCTTTTCTTTTTTCTCCTATGTCCCCCCCTCCCTTGTGGAGGGGGGCCGGTCCGATGACCATAGATGAAGTACTGGCTGTCCAGAGTCGAGACCCAGGATGGACCGCTCGTCGGGACCCAGGATGGGCTGCTCGCCTGTGTATCGGTTGGGGACATCTCTATGCTGCTGATCCGCCTCCACTTGGGATGGTTTCCTGTGGACGGGACTCTCGCCGCTGTCTTGGATCCGCTTTGAACTGAACTCTCGCGGCTGTGTTGGAGCCACTATGGATTGAACTTTCACAGTATCATGTTAGACCCGCTCGACATCCATTGCTTTCGGTCCCCTAGAAGGGGGGTGGGGGTTGCCCACATTAGAGGTCATCTCCAAGGTTTCTCATAGTCAGCATTGTCACTGGCGTCCCACTGGATGTGAATTCTCCCAGCCCACTGGGTGTGAGTTTTCCTTGCCGTTTTGTGGGTTCTTCTGAGGATGTCGTAGTCGTAATGGTCTGTGCAGTCCTTTGAGACATTTGTGATTTAGGGCTGTATAAATAAACATTGATTGATATCACAACATATACAAAGTCTACAAGGCAGAAGCCTTTCAGGAAACATCCAGCAACAAACGTGTCCGCATCATTCAACTTACTGTGCCTTTAACTTACTTTAATTCAGTTTTGTGATCACTAGGTGCTGCCAAAAACAATTACCACTCTACTTCGACTTAAAGATAGCATAAGTCCATTCGAGGTGGATAATTTTCGAGGTGGTGCTGAATTTCCCCCAGGGATCAATAAAGTACTTTCTATTCTGTTCTATCTATTCTATCCTTAATAACAAATACGTTAATGTTTTTCATACTTACCATTGTTTTTTGTTTGATTAAATTCACTTAATCAAACGTTTTCAAACATTCCACACTACAAAATAATAAAAGCATGTTTGATTCTGACTGATATTTAATCACAATATCAGTATTGTTGTTGTGATCCGCTTGCCGGATCACATTTTGATTTCGGTTTTTGAGTCCTTTTGTGTTTTCTGTTTGTTTTGGACTCTTCCGGTTACTAGTTTTGCACTTCCTTATTTATCATGTCTCCATGGTTTCGTATTTGTTCCACCTGCAACTTGCTTTTGAAGTGAATTATATTTATATAGCGCTTTTCTCTAGTGACTCAAAGCGCTTTACATAGTGAAACCTAATATCTAAGTTACATTTAAACCAGTGTGGGTGGTACTGGGAGCAGGTGGGTAAAGTGTCTTGCCCAAGGACACAACGGCAGTGACTAGGATGGCGGAAGCGGGAATCGAACCTGCAACCCTAAAGTTGCTGGCACGGCCACTCTACCAATCGAGCTATACCGCACCTGTGTCATTGATTACTTCCCTATTTAAGCCTGCCTTCTCCCTCCGTTCGTCCTTGATCCTTTGTTTGCGGAATGCAACTCTCACGTGATAGTCTAGTTTCTGTGCTAAGTTTCCCCTTAGCTTCTCGTGCGCTCGGCACGTTACATTTGGACTCTTCGACTCCGTGCTAAGTTTTAGCTTAGCTTCCCGTGAGTTCGGCACGTGTTTTCTTTTGTTTATTTCTGTCTTTTTTGTACCAGTGTGGCTATATTTTTTTATTAAAATCAAGCCCTTACCTGCAAGTCTCATCCGACTGGTCCATTGCATCCTGGGGTGGACAAAACACGGATCACTATGCGCTCCCTGGGTGACAGAAAGGATCAAGGACGAACGGAGGGAGAAGGCAGGTTTAAATACGGAAGTAATCAATAACACAGGTGTGCGTCAAAAGCAAGTAGCACGTGGAACAAATACGAAACCATGGAGACAAGATAAATAAGGAAGTGCAAAACTAGGAACCGGAAGAGTCCAAAAAAAACGGAAAACACAAAACCGAAATCAAAACGTGATCCGGGAAGCGGATCACAACAATTGTATTGGAAGTGAAAAAGTTTGGGACACCCAAAACGGAATCCATCCATCCTATTTGGGTCCCATATCAAACTTAAGAAGGTCAGTGACTTCACTATAAAAGTGGGTGACATTGTTATCACCAGGAAAGATGAGATCACCTAACTAGGTTCCATTCTAGAGGCTAATCTTTCCTGATAAAATGGCAACCAAGGTCATCAAAAAGGTCAACCAAAGAACGAGATTCCTCTACAGAATCTCCTCTCTGGTCAACAAAAGCACCTTGAAGATTCTAGCGGGAACTCTCATTCAACCCTTCTTCGATTACGCCTGCACCTCCTGGTACTTCAGCACCTCCAAAACCCTCAAATCTAGACTCCAAACATCCCAGAATAAGCTAGTCCGGTTACTTTTAGACCTCCACCCCAGATCACACCTCAATCCAACCCACTTCTCCAAAGTGGGCTAGCTCAGGGTGGAGGACAGAGTAAAACAACTTGCACTGAGCCTAGTCTATAAAATCCGCTTGATACCGGAGTACATGTCAAACTACTCCCTTAACGTAAATGACCGCCATAACCACAACACCAGGGGGAGCTCCACATACCACGTTAAACCCAGATTTCGATCTAACAAAGGTCTTAACTCATTCTCTTTCTATGCCACATCAATGTGGAATGCACTCCCAACAGGTATAAAAGTAAGTGCATCTCTATATTCCTTCAAAACCGCTCTAAAACAACACCTCCAGGCAACTTCAACACTTTACTAATACCCTCCTCCATTCACATCCCATCTCCCCGGATTATAAACAACTCAAATGTACTTCTAATGTATATACTTGTTCTTATGCTATGTGAACTCACTATGTTCTCTGCTGGCTGTACATATCCTACTAAATAAGACCTACACTGTTTCAATGTCCACATTTCTGTGTTGATGCAATTGTTGATGACTGAAGTACTGATATCAACCAAAGCTCCTCATCCCACCCCCCGGGATTGTAAATAATGTAAATAATTCAATGTACATACGATGATGATTAACTTGTGTGATGACTGTATTATGTTGATAGTATATATTTGTACCATGAATTGATTAACGTGGACCCCGACTTAAACAAGTTGAAAAACTTATTCGGGTGTTACCATTTAGTGGTCAATTGTACGGAATATGTACTGTACTGCGCAATCTACTAATAAAAGTATCAATCAATCAATCAAACCCTTAACGCTCACACAATCATTGACGTTGCCATCTATCATTAAATATTATTAGTACTAAATATAGAAACATTTGGGCTGTTTGTGTTTTCTGCTTAAAAATGCAGTCTTTGGCATATTTTGACTTTGGCCCTTAAAGGTAAGAAGTTCAGACACCCCTGGTCTAGAATGTGTATTCATGCTGTGTGGGTCAGGGAATGTTTGAGTTTGTAATCACAGTTCTACAAGTTGAATGAGAGATGTTGTCAGTATAATTACAGCCCAAAATAAGAGTTGCTTTTCATCAGCAGACAAACTGTCTTTATGCCGGGATGCCATCTTTGATTGCGATTTTAAAAACTTCATGCACACAATCCCTCCGTTGTTTGTTTTCTTACGCGTGCACACATAAAAGAGTATAATAAAGTGGTCTTGCTCTTGACTTTTTAATTGTGGTGATAATCCCTCGGCTCTTCCTTTTTGCTTTCATCTCAGGGATCTGTTTGTGCGTCAGCGCGTGTCTTTGATGGGTTTTTGTCTCAGTGTGTGCGTGCATGTGTCACTGGAAGCAAACACTTACCCTTCTTGTGTACAGCGTTGATACACAGTGTCCTGTCAACACAGAACAAAGGCTTCCTTCATGGTGTGGCAGCCAGGTACGGTGCGCCTCTCCTGGATAATGAACCGGTGGAAAGTCCCGGTGGAGAATCTTGCAGGCGTCCCAAGGGCGGCGACATCTACACAACACAGGGGGGAGCAAGGTTTAAAGCAAAGTCTGTTGCCTGCCTCTCAGTTCGTTATGAGGCTACAGTCCAACATCTGGGTCCTTACATTGTCAGAAATATTGGGACAGTAACCTAATGTTTGGGTTAGAAGCTAAGGTTTTTGTGGTCAAAAAGGTCAAGTTCACTATACCGCTCTTATTGACCTTGAATTGTACATTAAAGATGCTAAAACCAGTCCGATGATGGTCAAGACATCAACATTTTATTTTGTGTCGTGGGTGACAAAAAATATATAATCTCATACAGGAAATTAATTTTATTAAAAAAATATGCTGAGAGCCGAATAAAAAACAACTAAAAACCAAGCTGAGAGCCAAAAATAACCTCTGGGATGAATGAACGGATACAATATATATATATATATATATATATATATATATATATATATATATATATATATATGTATATATAGGTGTGGGAAAAATCACAAGACTACTTCATCTCTACAGAACTGTTTTCATGAGCGGATCCCTCAATCAAAAATCTCCTGATGATTGAGGGAACGCCTCATGAAACAGTTCTGTAGAGATGAAGTAGTCTTGTGATTTTTCCCACACCTACATATTGCGCTCTACCACGGCATCGAGCACTATTCTCTGGATAATCCAATCAAGATATATATATATATATATATATATATATATATATATATATATATATATATATATATATATATATATATATATATATATATAAACCCTGTTTCCATATGAGTTGGGAAATTGTGTTAGATGTAAATATAAACGGAATACAATGATTTGCAAATCCTTTTCAACCCATATTCAGTTGAATGCACCAAAAACAAGATATTTGATGTTCAAACTCATAAAAAAAAATGTTTTAACTTGGAATTTCATGGCTGCAACACGTGCCAAAATAGTTGGGAAAGGGCATGTTCACCACTGTGTTACATCACCTTTTCTTTTAGCAAAATTCAATAAACGTTTGGGAACTGAGGAAACTAATTCTTGAAGCTTTGAAAGTGGAATTCTTTACCATTCCTGTTTTATGTACAGCTTAAATTGTCCAACAGTCCGGGGTCTTGTTGTCGTATTTTACGCTTCATAACGCGCCACACATTTTCAATGGGAGACAGGTCTGGACTACAGGCGGGCCAGGAAAGTACTCCCACTCTCTTACTACGAAACCACAATGTTGTAACACGTGGCTTGGCATTGTCTTGCTGAAATAAGCAGGGGCGTCCATGATAACGCTGCTTGGATGACAACATATGTTGCTCCAAAACCTGTATGGACCTTTCAGCATTAATGGTGCCTTGACAGATGTGTAAGTTACCCATGCCTTGGGCACTAATACACCCCCAAACCATCACAGATGCTGGCTTTTGAAATTTGCGCCTGAAACAATCCGGATGGTTATTTTCCTCTTTGTTCCGGAGGACACCACGTCCACAGTTTCCAAATATAATTTGAAATGTGGACTCGTCAGACCACAGAACATTTGAACATCAAATATGTTGTCTTTGTAGCATATTCAACTGAATATGGGTTGAAAAGGATTTGCAAATCATTGTATTCTGTTTATATTAACATCTAACACAATTTCCCGACTCATATGGAAACAGGGTTTGTATAACACATATTTGACTTTATGACACGCCACTGTAGCCCAAAAGGTGCAATATACATAAATATAACTAATATGGCTAACTATAGGAGTTTTTGGTGTTAGTGTGTGTGGGTTTTTTGTTTCATCTTTTTTCGTAGTCCGAACACCTCGGGTGTGTCCTCAAGCTGTAAAAGTCAATCTAAATATAGTAACACTTTTGAATTTAGGGGTCAAAACGACGTGCCAATATAGTCTAAAAAGTTAAATAGACACTAATGTACCTAGCACGGCTAACTCTAAGATGCTAAACTAACTGTAACTCGACACCTTTTTCTGTGGTCTAAATTGTAATATGAGCAAACAAAGTCAAGTGGAACACCTATTTCTGTGGTCAAAATGGTGCATGTATGTCCTCAAGCTGTAAAACTTAATAGTTAAAGCTAAAACAGTAATGTTTAGAACAGGGGTCACCAACATTTTTTAAACCAAAAGCTACTTCTTGGGTACTGATTAATGCGAAGGGCTACCAGTTTGATACACACTTAAATAAATTGCCAGAAATAACCAATTTGCTCAATTTACCTTTAATAAATAAATCTATATATATATATAAATGGGTATTTCTGTGTCATTCCGTCTTACATTTTTTTTTCCTTTTACGGAAGGTTTTTTGTAGAGAATAAATGATGAAAAAAACACTTAATTGAACGGTTTAAAAGGGGAGAAAACACGAAAAAATGAAAAAAAAATTTGAAACATAGTTTATCTTCAGATTCTATCCTTTAAAATTCAAAATTCAACCGAAAAAAATTCTCATTATAATCATTTTGAAAAAATTTAAAAAATAATTTATTGCACATCATTAGTAATTTTTCCTCATTAAGATTAATTTTAGAATTTTGATGACATGTTTTAAATAGGTTAAAATCCAATCTGCATTTTGTTAGAATATATAACAAATTGGACCAAGCTATATTTCTAACAAAGACAAATCATTATTTCTTCTCGATTTTCCAGAACAAAAATTTAAAAAGAAATTCAATAGACTTTGAAATAAGATTTAAATTTGATACTACAGATTTCCTAGATTTGCCAGGATAAATCTTTTGAATTTTAATCATAAGTTTGAAGAAATGTTTCACAAATATTCTTTGTCGAAAAAACAGAAGCTAAAATGAAGAATTAAATTAAAATGTATTTATTATTCTTTACAATAAAAAAAATAAATTTACTTGAACATTGATTTAAATTGTCAGGAAAGAAGAGGAAGGAATTTAAAAAGGTAAAAAGGTACATGTGTTTAAAATTCCTAAAATCATTTCTAAGGTTTTACTTTTTCTCTAAAATTGTCTTTCGGAAAGTTATAAGAAGCAAAGTTAAAAAAAATGAATGCATTTATTTAAACAAGTGAAGACCAAGTCTTTAAAATATTTTCTTAGATTTTCAAATTCTAGTTAAGTTTTGTCTCTCTTAGAATTAAAAATGTCGAGCAAAGCGAGACCAGCTTGATAGTAAATAAATAAAATTTAAAAAAATAGAGGCAGCTCACTCGTAAATGCTGCTATTTGAGCTATTTTTAGAACAGGCCAGCGGGCGACTCATCTGGTGTAGGATTTTTTTTTTTTTTTTTTTTAAACAAGCGCACAAAGGTCAGCCATATTATTTACACTGCCCCGTGTGGCGGGAGGGGGAAATGCACCAGAAAAAGATGCCTAACTGAAGGGGCTAGAACACTTCATTTATGATGGCAAGTTGCCATGGCGATGTTTCTTTGAAATCCTCCGCTATACATATTGATCTTTTCACAGTGTCAAAAGATTAAATTGAGGATAGAAATAGAACTTGCAGTTAACCATGAATTGTGGACCCCGACTTAAAGAAGTTGAAAAACGTATTCGGGTGTTACCATTTAGTGGTCAATTGTACGGAATATGTACTGTACTGTGCGATCTACTAATAAAAGTATAAATCTATCAATCAAAGGATGGATGATTTATGAACACGCTGTTCTTCACTCCACATGACACACAACCAAAGGCAGCCATTGCATTGTGTAGACCCGGTGTCCTTAAAGCAGGGTCAGACGCACGGACGCAAACAAAGAGGTCAGTGTGAAGAGTAGTATCACTGGCACTGCTGGTGCCGGCTCTTCTCCGCCGTCTTCTACGTCGCTGCTGCTTATGTGCCGCCCTGTGTGGGTTGACACCCACCGGCCCATCTGCGCCCACCCCGGGGCCCCCCGGGCGCCAGGGGTCCATCTGGCGTCTTCCGACCGTGTCTGTCGGCTTGTCACCTACACGACTACAGCGACAGCCCAGAGAACACGAAGAACGCGCTACTTCCGACCAAGTTAACTTGCCGAACAGAAAATACCTTAAAAATGACGTACATATATACCCACACATACAGTGGGGAAAAAAGTATTTAGTCAGCCACCGATTGTGCAAGTTCTCCCACTTAAAATGATGACAGAGGTCTGTAATTTTCATCATAGGTACACTTCAACTGTGAGAGACAGAATGTGAAAAAAAAATCCAGGAATTTGGGGTTTGTCCAGATGATTTTTGGCATACTGGAGTCTATTTTTCTTGTGCCTGGTAGTCAGAAGTGGGGTGCGCCTTGGAGTTCTGGCATGGAGGCCTTCATCTAGCGGCATAGCTCGATTGGTAGAGTGGCCGTGCCAGCAACTTGAGGGTTGCAGGTTCGACTCCCGCTTGTGCCATCTTAGTTACTGCCGTTGTGTCCTTGGGCAAGACACTTTACCCACCTGCTCCCAGTGCCACCCACACTGGTTTAAATGTAACTTAGATATTGGGTGTCACTATGTAAAGCGCTTTGAGTCACTTGAGAAAAGCGCTATATAAAAGAAGGAAAGAAGAAAAAGAAGAAGAATTTACATTGTAGGAATTTATTCGTAAATTATGGTGGAAAATAAGTATTTGGTCAAGCATTCAAAGCTCTCACTGATGGAAGGAGGTTTTCGGCTCAAAATCTCACGATACATGGCCCCATTCATTCTTTCCTTAACACGGATCAATCGTCCTGTCCCCTTAGCAGAAAAACAGCCCCAAAGCATGATGTTTCCACCCCCATGCTTCACAGTAGGTGTGGTGTTCTTGGGATGCAACTCAGTATTCTTCTTCCTCCAAACACGACGAGTTGAGTTTATACCAAAAAGGATACATGGATGATACAGCAGAGGATTGGGAGAATGTCATGTGGTCAGATGAAACCAATTTAGAACTTTTTGGTTTCACTCAACTTGTGGTGTTTGGAGGAAGAAGGATACTGAGTTGCATCCCAAGAACACCATACCTACTGTGAAGCATGGGGGTGGAAACATCATGGTTTGGGGCTGTTTTTCTGCTAAGGGGACAGGACGACTGATCCGTGTTAAGGAACGAATGAATAGGGCCGTGTATCGTGAGATTTTTAGCCAAAACCTCCTTTGAATGGTTGACCAAATACTTATTTTCCACCATAATTTACAAATAAATTATTTAAAATTCCTACAATGTGAATTTCTGGATTTTTTTTTCACATTCTGTCTCTCACAGTTGAAGTGTACCTATGATGAACATTACAGACCTCTGTCATCATTTTAAGTGGGAGAACTTGCACAATCGGGGGCTGACTAAATACTTTTTTTGCCCCACTGTATACAGTCTGTACAAAGGCCAAAACAAGTGAAGTTGACATGTTGTGTAATTCATGAATAAAAACAGAATACAATGATTTGCAAATCCTTATCAACTTATATTCAATTGAATAGACTTCAAAGACAGGATTTTTAATGTTCCAACTGGGTGTGAGTTTTTCCTTGCCCTTATGTGGGCTCCACCGAGGATGTCGTTGTGGTTTGTGCAGCCTTTTGAGACACTTGTGATTTAGGGCTATATAAATAAACATTGGTTGATTGATTGATTGAACTGATAAACTTCTTTTTTTTGTTGCAAATAATCATTAACTTAGAATTTAATGGCAGCAACACGTTGCAAAAAAGTTGGCACAAGGGCATTTTTACCACTTTCCTTTTAACAACACTTAGTAAATGTTTGGGAACAGAAGACACCAATTTTTGAAGCTTTTCAGGTAGAATCTATTCCCATTCTTGGTTGATGTACAGCTTAAATTGTTCAACAATTGTCGTATTTTAGGCTTCATATTGCGCCACACATTTTCAAAGGAAAAATGGTCTGGACTACAGGCAGGCCAGTCTAGTACCCGCACTCTTTTACTATGAAGCCATGCTGTTGTAACACGTGGCTTGGCATTGTCTTGCTTAAAATAAGCAGGGGCGTCCATGAAAATGTTGCTTGGATGGCAACATATATTGCTCCAAAGCCTGTATCTACCTTTCAGCATTAATGGTGCCATCACAGATGTGTAAGTTACCCATGCCTTGGGCACTAATACACCCCCATACCATCACAGATGCTGGCTTTTCAACTTTGCAGATATAACAATCCGGGTGGTTATTTTCCTCTTTGTTCCAGAGGACAGGACGTCCAGTTTCCAAAAACCATTTGAAATGTGGACTCGTCAGACCACAGAACACTTTTCCACTTTGCATCAGTCCATTTTAGATGAGATCGGGCCCAACGAAGCAGGCAGCATTTCTGGGTGTTGTTGATAAATGGCTTTTGCTTTGCATAGTAGAGTTTTAACTTGCACTTACAGATGTAGCGAGCAACTGTAGTTACTGACAGTGGTTTTCTGAAGTTTTCTTGAGCCCATGTGGTGATATCCTTTAAAAACTGATGTGTGTTTTTTTTTATGTAGTACCGCCTAAGCGATCCAAGTTCCGTAATATCATCGCTTACGTGCAGGGATTTTTCCAGATTCTCTTAACCTTATGATGATATTACGGACCGTAGATGGTGAAATCCCTAAATTCCTTGCAATAGCTGGTTGAGAGATGTTCTTCTTAAACTGTTGGACAATTTTCTCACGCATTTCTTTACAAAATGGTGACCCTTGCCCCATCCTTGTTTGTGAATGGCTGAGCCTTTCATGGAAGCTGCTTTTATACCCACCTGTTCCCAATTAGCCTGTTCATCAAGTGTTCGATGAGCATTCCTCAAATTTCTCAGTCTTTTTTGCCACTTGTGCCAGCTTTTTTTAAACATTATGCAGGCATCAAATTTCAAATGAGCTATTATTTGCAAAAAATAAAAACGTTTCCCAGTTGGAACATTAAGTATCTTGTCTTTGCAGTCTATTCAAATGAATATAGGTTGAAAAGGATTTGCAAATCATTGTATTCTGTTTTTATTTACCATTTACACAACGTGACAACTTCACTGGTTTTGGGGTTTTTACTTTTTTTTATTCCCTTTAAACATCTTAAGAGCAACTTCAGATCTATCTGATGCCATACTTGTTTTTGACTGTTTTATGTAGTATGCCCTCTATTTCCACATTTTAAAATTATATGCAATTTTTTCTCCCAAACATTTTTCATTGTTTTTTTTATGTAAAGTAATTGTTTAGATAAGTAAACAATTCATAACAACATTGCTTTTGATTCTCTATTATTTTTTTACAAAAAAAACAAAAAACAAATCAGACAAAAGGTCTCGGGGGTCCAAAAGGGTCTCAGTCATAAAAATATTAATAGGTCTTAATATTGACTAATTGATCGATCTAAACTTTTATTAGTTTCAACTTGTTTAAGTCGGGGTCCATGTCAATCAATTCATGGAAAATATATTTTATTCAATGCTAAATCTCTAGATCAACTTCAGATCAACAGTATCTGTTTATATAAGATGTTTACTTATTTTGTTTTATGCCCTGTTTGTTAAAAACAAACAAAAAGTTTAATTTATGGAAAAAACACAAAATATGCAACATTTTCCCCCAAAATGTGGAAAAGTGGAATATTTGATGTGAAGTAATTGAAGTCTGATATAGGTCAGTTATTTACAACAATATTGATTTTGATTCATTATTATTTTTTGAGCAACGGCAATTAAAAAAAAAAAAACACTAAAATTCCTAAATCCAAAAAAGCCCCAGTCATGAAAGTGTTAAAAATTTGTCATATATTAATTTTTCTAATGCGAAAATCTTTAGATTTCATTATTTTTTGAGCAATGACGGATTTAAATTAAAAAAAATGTGTTTTTACTGTCAATATTGCAAAAAAATTTTGTTGCATTACATCTATTTGCTCTTTAATTCCTTTCTTTTGTAATAGTATCTTTAAAGGCCAACTGAAATGAGATTTTCTTATTCAAACGGGGATAGCAGGTCCATTCTGTGTCATACTTGATCATTTCGCGAAATTGACATATTTTTGCTGAAAGGATTTAGTAGAGAACATCGACGATAAAGTTGGCAACTTTTGGTGCTGATAAAAAAAAGCCTTGCCTGTACCGGAAGTAGCAGACGATGTGCTCGTGACGTCACGGGTTGTGGAGCTCCTCACATCTGAACATTGCTTACAATCATGGCCACCAGCAGCCAGAGCGATTCGGACCGAGAAAGCGACGATTTCCTCATTAATTTGAGCGAGGATGAAAGATTTGTGGATAAGGAAAGTGAGAGTGAAGGACTAGAAAAAAAAAGACTATACAGTGGGAACGATTCAGATGTTATTAGACGCATTTACTAGGGTAATTCTGGAAAATCCCTTATCAGTTACTAGTGTTTTAGTGAGATTATATGGTCGTACCTGTACAACCTGAAGGTCAGCCCCGCACCTTTCTTCAGCACCAGTCGACGGGTGGTGGCGATACCCATCTCTGCCCTTCACAAGGGACCCTCTTCGAAACACGATCTTTCGAAATGATCGCTGCATAATACACTGTACTTTGTGTGTGTGGTCCAACCCAACCGTGTTCGCTTGACCGCTCTGTTCCGTAGTAAAGCTTCACCGTCATCTTTCCGGAATGTAAACAATGAAACACCGGCTGTGTTTGTGTTGCTAAAGGCGGCTGCAATACACCGCTTCCCACCTACAGCTTTCTTCTTTGACGTCTCCATTATTCATTGAACAAATTGCAAAAGATTCAGCAACACAGATGTTTGCAATAGTGTGGAATTATGCGATGAAAACAGACGACTTATAGCTGGGAACGGTGCTGGAACAAAATGTCCTCTACAATCTGTGACATCACGCGCAGGCGTCATCAGCAGGATACTTCGGCGCGAAATTTAAAATTGCAATTTAGTAAACTAATGTTAAAATTTCATCATTGATATATAAACTATCAGACTAGTAGTGGCTTTCAGTAGGCCTTTAAAATGAGCCACTAAAAAAAAAATCAGCTGCCGGCCGCAAGTGGCCCCCAGGGCCACACTTTGGACAACCCTGACATTTACAATATACTGTATACAGGACGACCACAAGTATAAGAGGGCCCGTGTTTTTTCCGAAAAAGAAACAAAAAAATACGGATAATTAACATCTTAACAGCACACCTTGGCTAAACCAGGGGGTCCATATGCCCACCCGGGCTCCACTTAATGAGGATTTCACAGTGAGAGTGGGGAGGGTTATAATGAAAATGGACGTCGTTTGCACGCCAAAAAGAGACAATGGCGGATTAGCCATGGCGGCATTTAAATAACACAGATGTCAATAGGCTGAGTGGTGCATTCATTAGAGCGCTTTGGCTAAAACGGGGTTAAATTATAGATTCATTAACAGCAGTTTCTATTAAGCCATCATTATTTTAAAGCCAGGCTGTACCTGTTAGTAAACTAGTCTTTTTTTTCAATCTTATTTTGTGAGTACACACCATAGTCATATTTTGGTAATATTTTGATGCATGTCAACATTGTAAAGATTATTTTCAGCTACACATCTAAGAGTAATACCGTATTTCCTTGAATTGCCATAGTATGCGCCTGCCTTGAATTACTGCCGGGTCAAACTCCATCCATCCATCCATTTTCTACCGCTTATTCCCTTTCGGGGTCACGGGGGGCGCTGGCGCCTATCTCAGCTACAATCGGGCGGAAGGCAGGGTACACCCTGGACAAGTCGCCACCTCATCGCAGGGCCAACACAGATAGACAGACAACATTCACACTCACACTCGCTACGCAAAATAATTAGCGCATGCTTAGAATTACCACAGGGTCAAACTCGTCACGTCACGAGTGACAATTCCCCGGTCATCATTTTCAAAATGGAGGAGGCTGATTTCAATCATTTGAAATCGCATAAAGGGAAGAAGATTAAGAGTTATTCAGTAGGATTTAAGGTCCAAGCTCTTGAAAAAGAACAGTAAGCAGCTATGTTTTATTAATATACCGTAGCTGCGTGTGTCAAATATGAGTCATTAAATGACTCCCGCCTCCTGGTGGTAGAGGGCGCTAGTGATCCTTCTTGCGACTACTCAGGTGCAGAAGACGTGATATGACGCGGGGGGTGCACAACGGACATTTTAGGATGTAACACTCCTATGCTGGCTACGTAAACAACCGGGCTGAAATAAAGCATGTTCCAGTCCTAAATACCCAGTGTATTATTTATACTATAACACTTCATGGTGGCAGCGGTGGGATAAAGAGATCACCCACGGAGCAGAACGGGAGGGGGAGTTGTCCGAGGATAATTCTGTCGTCGCCCGCAGTACACGTGAAGAGCCGAGCTAACTGATAAAACTGTTCTCTAAATTGCACTTTCAATCGAAAGGTGGTAAAAAAGGAAGATCTCCATCGGGACAGAGACTTTAAAAACTGAAGAAGGATAAAGACTTCTATAAACAAGTTATCGATGCTTTTGATCAGAAGGAGCAGGCATGGACTTCATTTATAAGTAAAGGTAAGACCATAATAAAGTTTTTTTTTAAATAAATGTGCTTTTCATGATGGTATCCTTACATCACACCCCAATTTTTACTGCATGCCTTTGGTAAGTGGCGGAGTGAGAAGGGGTTTTATAATAATTAGCGCATGCTTACCTTTACCGCATGCCTTTGGTAAGCGCAGGAGTGAGAAGAGGTTTTGAATTAATTAGTGCCCCGGCTGCAATTCAAGGAAATACAGTATATTTTGATACTCGATGCATGCTACCGTTAGCATTTTAGCTGGCTAACATTAGCAGGCGAGCTTATTTGGAAAATTTAACAGGTATGCAACAAAGTGTCGTATATTTTGGTGGTTCCTTAATGAAAACTGTAAGCAGGCTATAGTTGGCATGTTAACATAGTTAGCTTTTTAGCTCATATTTTTTGTGATTTCATGCTATCTGGCTGGCGAGCTAACTGTTCACATTTCGGTTGGGCTTTCACTCATTCACACACATTTTTTACCGAAATGTAAACTTCCAGTTCTTTGTGGAAAACAATTACTGTATTGGTTGTAAAAGGTGAACATTACCAAAATGTCTCCTACATCCTACGACTTGTCAGTCTGTAGCCATCCGTGGAAAAAGTTTGGGCACCCCTGCATGCTTTCATGTGGTTTGGTCAGGAGGTGAAATGGCAGCGTTTGGCCAGAGGGGGCAGCACCGAGCTTAGTTTGATTTTTCTTTGCTCACCAGTGAGACTGCACCACGGGTGGTGCGTTCAATGACCCTTGTTAGTTTGAAAAAATAAAGAGACCACAGTTACGTCTGTACATAAAAAAGGGAGTTTAATTGAAAATTTAGTGTAAAAAAAATAGCAATAATCATCTGTCGGGAGCCTGGGGGTGTTGCTTTTATGAGGCTGTGTGAAAACTGCCAGTTATAATCATGCTTTCCAACTTGAAAGTACAGAAACCAGATGGATGGCATTCAACGCTACCAGTAGTTAAATAACATTCAAATGCTCTTCCGAATTTTTAAGTAAACTTGTTTTATTCTGTTTTACATCGACAACTGTCAGTGCATCCTCCACATCTCAAAAAAATTAACAAAAACAAAAAAAAAAAATTGTCGATATGTAAAAATAAGTTATAGGAATGCAAACTAAAGGCCAAGTAGGATATGCAAAACAATTTTAAGGAAAAATAGGAGTTTAAGCAAAGACAATAAATAAATAAATAACCACAGATTGTGGAATGTCTACATGTTACAAATAAATTAAATGAAAATGTGGAAAAATGTACACACTAAAAGAGGGGGGGGGCACGCTGTACACTATTTGCCCAAAATAAGAAAACAATATGAATATTGCATTGATTGTGCATTTCACACCCCATAAAAAGCCCCCTGAAGAACACCAGGGGTTGGGGGGCCATGAAGTGTCAAGCGGTGAGATGGCGGGAGGCAATCGGGAGAGAAAAGGCAGAGCGGGGTGGAGGTGAGTGTGTGTTGACATTTTGTAGACATTCCGAAAAAGACAGGATCCAGTTTGCAAAAAACACCTGTTCAGGCTATAGAGTGAGTGAGCAGCTTTGAAGAGTAATAGTATTATATATATATATATATATATATATATATATATATATATATATACATACATAAATGTAGTGTGTGTGTATGTACACACGTGTATTTCAAGTATTCCATTCTCGGGAACCTCCCCCCTCTCTAATGCTAACAGCTTGTCAGCTTGGCGCGCAAACTGCAGGCTACTCCAAAATGAGATGAAAGCCCCCCCAGAAAAGCAGCTTTTCAAAAAAAGGCACTCCAAAATCAAAAAATGAAGTAGAAAAGAAACAAAAAAAGTTTGTCTTTAAAGCTCTATGAGAGCAGCCATATCTGAATAGGAAGGCCTTGCCAGCTGCATATACCAGCCTACTAACAAAACAAGTTAAGGGAGGGGGTGAATAAATAGAGCTGGTAAGACCGCCCAAACAGCAAAAAATGTTCCCCTTTAGGAAACAAGAGTTTGTAGAATGAAAGAAAAGATTAGGGGCAAATAAAGATAAGCAACAACAAACAGTAATAAATTAGAAAATTCCCTACAAAAGAGGAAAATTAAATTGTATTCCTGGCCACGGATTGGCCAGCTGGGCTCTAAGAGTCCTTTCAGTCCAGCGAGAGCCGTCCTCAGAGGCTCTCCTTGCTCGAGGTCGTGCTCGACGAGGAGTCCGTGTCGATGGTCCTGAGGCGGATGTCGCCGGCCGCCGGCTCCTCGGCGGCTTGCGGGGCCTCTGCGGCGGGCTTCCTCATCCAGAGGTGGTCGCAGATCTGCTCCAGCGTGGGCCGGTCGGAGGGGCGCAGGGCCAGGCACCACTTGATCAGCTGCTGGCACTCTGCGGAGACCGAGACGCCATTGGATGGGCTGCACTGTTGTTGCAGTACCCCTCCCCGCAGCTAGGGGGCGCCAGAATCAACACTTACCAACTGACACTCTCCTCCTGAAGTACAGCCTCCCTTTGAGGATCTCGTCGTCTTGCTCGAAGGGGATGTCTCCGCACACCATGTCGTAGAGCAGCACGCCGAGCGACCACACCGTGGCGGAGCGGCCGTGGTACCGGTGGAAACGGATCCACTCAGGCGGGCTGTACACTCTGGTGCCTGCCAACACACACACACACACAAAAAAACGGGTGTGACAAAGTGCAACACACTAGGTCACGTGACCCCCTCCCACAACAACCTGCAGATAAGGAAATTTGATCCGAGTTACATGGCTCGAGGCTCGGGTTTCACAACAAACACATCTTACGTGGCAGTGACTCACAATCCACGTTCGATTTCCCGCACGTTTCTTTTGCAACCTTCACTAAAGTTTAAGTACAAATGATTGTCACACACATACTAGATGTGGCGAATTTATTCTCTGCATTTGACCCATCACCCTTCATCACCCCCTGGGAGGTGAGGGGAGCAGTGGGCAGCAGCAGTGCCGCGTCCGGGGATCATTTATGGTGATTTAACCCCCAATTCCAACCCTTAATGCTAAGTGGCAAGCAAGGTAATTGGTCCCATTTTTATAGTTTTTAGAGGCGCAAATAGGATTTTTTTCCACAATCATCTGTTTTGTTGATTGCAAACTTGCTTTTTAAAGTAATATTTTTTTTTTTGTCATTAAGTGAATAATTTCAAATCAATATTGTTTTAAGTAGTATTTGCGAAGGGGATTATTTCAAATCAATATTACTTGTTTTAGTGATATTTATAGATTTTTTTTGTGTTATGCACTAATAAATTGGAAATACGTGTTGATAGATTGTTTCTAAATCAAATGTGCAAAAATAGACGTAAAAATGAAGAAATGACGGCAAAAACGTGCAGTACGCACGTCCAAAACAAAGTACTGCGTCACAGACTTAAGTGAACGCCTCCGCGTCGGAATATAGTGCCGGTTAGGGTGCATCAAAGGGCAGATAAACAGGACGTGGCTTACCGTCAAAATCGGTGTACACCGTGTCCTTGAGGATCGCCCCGGAGCCAAAGTCGATCAGCTTGAGCTCCCCGGTGCGCAGGTCCACCAGCAGGTTCTCGTCCTTGATGTCCCGGTGCACCACGCCGCAGCTGTAGCAGTGCCGCACCGCCTCCAGGACCTGGCGGAAGAACCCCCTGGCGGTGTCCTCGTCCAGGGCGCCCTTCTCGGTGATGAAGTCGAACAGGTCCTTGACGAGCTCCGGCCGCTCCATGACGATGAGCCAGCCGTCCGCCCGCTCGTAATAGTCCAGCAGTTTGACAACGCCGCGAAAAGACGAGCTGACCTTCTTGAGCAGGAGGACTTCCAGCGGCACCATGGCGCCGTTCTAGAAGGCGGGAAGGGAGGGGAGGAGGAGGGGGGGGATGTGAGTTTCTACACACGGATGAAATAAACCCGCGAATAAAAGCCAAATAAATACTTACAAGTGAACCCCATTCGGTCACTCGCTCCTTGGCGACGTGTTTTACCGCAACCTGGCGTTAACATAAAAACAAATAAACATTTAAAACAAATTCGGACATATTTAGAGGCTCCGGTGCTTGTCGCCGACGTACCGGTGCGCCGTCAGAGAGCCGGCTGCCGGCGTACACCGTCCCGAAGCCGCCGCTGCCCAGCACCGAGCCCACTTGGTACATCTTCTCGAAGGGCTCCTTCTCCGCTTTGACTGTTTGAAAGGACGACATGTTAGCCGTTTAAAAAAAAAACAAAAAAAAACAACCAGGCAGCCACTTTGCTGCCTTTCAAGTAAAAAAAAAAAAGACGCTTCAAAGAATTCTACCCACCGGGTTGAAGCTGGATTTTAACCGGCAGGTGGTCCATGCTCGACGGGTTGCAAATGTGCGAAAATGAACCAAACTTTGACAGCAACATGTTAAATTCACACACCCCAAAAAAAAAAACAAAAAAAAAACAGGAAAAAAAAAAAAGCTGCTTGTTGTTATTCCAGAAAAGAGTATTGAGGACTTAAAAAGGATGCGGGCTCCGTCTAAATAGTGGTGTGGCGCGTCCAGTAGTGGACACACCGCGCCCGTTAAATGCGTGTCACGACCGTAAAGTCGCACACCGTTGCCCGAAAACCGACATTAAAGCTGCTTCTTGACACAAGGGTAGATCCAATAAAAAAAAGCAAAGATCTCCCCGGGATGAAACAAGAACGACGACGAATAGTTGAAACGTCCTCCTCGATGTTGTTATCCTGAAGAGTCGCGGCTGTCTGAGCTTTGACGCGGTCTACCCCAGCCAATATTTTGACGCGCACCGGGGGGACGTTGCGTATCCCTCCGCTACGGATACAAACCGACCGTTTTCCGTCCAAAACACGGCAAAAACCAGCACGGTTTACCGAACACGCGTCTGAATGTACACGGAAACGGGAAATGTCCCTCGAACGCGCCCCTTTTATTGGAAATGCCATGTATTTATAAGGCGGACTACTTTGTCATAGTACGAGACGCGCAGGAATCCCGTCTGGGAGCTTTGCAGTGTGTTCACTACAGGACTCGGGAGGCGGCAGCCAATCGGATGTCGTATATAAATACTCACTTCCGCATATTGACCAATCGGGTTAAAGTTTTGCTATAAAGCAGACATTTAAGCGCACGTGGCGGCAATTCTGGGATCGCCCCCCCCCTCTCTCACCCCCTCCACACACACACACACTGTGCTTGCTTTATCAAACATGGACCACTTGTCAGAGCACACAGATGGACCATGGCAATCATTTCTCCCCTTAAATTGTTTTGTATTTGGATATATACAAAATACGCCCTAATTTATCGTCGAGTGGATGACTCCATCCATCCATCCATCTTCTTCCGCTTATCTGAGGTCGGGTCGCAGGGGCAGCAGCCTAAGCAGCGAAGCCCAGACTTCCCTCTCCCCAGCCACTTCGTCTAGCTCTTCCCGGGGGATCCGCGGCTTTACTTTCACTGTTATGCTGATGACACCCAACTCTACATGCCCCTAAAGCTGACCAACACGCCGGACTGTAGACAGTTGGAAGCGTGTCTTAATGAAATTAAAGCAAATTTTTTGCAAATTAACGCCCAAAAAACGGAAATGCTGATTATCGGTCCTGCTAGACACCGACCTCTATTTAATAATACAACTTTAACATTTGACAACCAAATAATAAAACAAGGTGACTCGGTAAAAAATCTGGGTATTATCTTCGACCCAACTCTCTCCTTTGAGTCACACATTAAAAGCGTTACTAAAACGACCTTCTTTCATCTCCGTAATATTGCTAAAATTTGCTCCATTCTGTCCACTAAAGACACCGAGAACATTATCCATGCGTTTGTTACGTCTCGCCTCGATTACTGTAACGTATTATTTTCGGGTCTCCCCATGTCTAGCATTAAAAGATTACAGTTGGTACAAAATGCGGCTGCTAGACTTTTGACAAGAACAAGAAAGTTTGATCACATTACGCCTGTACTGGCTCACCTGCACTGGCTTCCTGTGCACTTAAGATGTGACTTTAAGGTTTTACTACTTACGTAGAAAATACTACACGGTCTAGCTCCATCCTATCTTGCCGATTGTATTGTACCATATGTCCCGGCAAGAAATCTGCGTTCAAAAGACTCCGGCTTATTAGTGATTCCCAAAGCCCAAAAAAAAGTCTGCGGGCTATAGAGCGTTTTCATTTCGGGCTCCAGTACTCTGGAATGCCCTCCAGGTAACAGTTCGAGATGCTACCTCAGTAGAAGCATTTAAGTCTCACCTTAAAACACATCTGTATACTCTAGCCTTTAAATAGACCTCCTTTTTAGACCAGTTGATCTGCCGCTTTTCTTTTTCTCCTATGTCCCACTCTCCCTTGTGGAGGGGGTCCGGTCCGATGACCATGGATGAAGTACTGGCTGTCCAGAGTCGAGACCCAGGATGGACCGCTCGTCGGGACACAGGATGGACCGCTCACCTGTATCGGTTGGGGACATCTCTACGATGCTGATCCGCCTCCGCTTGGGATGGTTTCCTGTGGACGGGACTCTCGCTGCTGTCTTGGATCCGCTTTGAACTGAACTCTCGCGGCTGTGTTGGAGCCACTATGGATTGAACTTTCACAGTATCATGTTAGACCCGCTCGACATCCATTGCTTTCGGTCCCCTAGAGGGGGGGTTGCCCACTTCTGAGGTCCTCTCCAAGGTTTCTCATAGTCAGCATTGTCACTGGCGTCCCACTGGATGTGAATTCTCCCTGCCCACTGGGTGTGAGTTTTCCTTGCCCTTTTGTGGGTTCTTCCGAGGATGTCGTAGTCGTAATGGTTTGTACAGTCCTTTGAGACATTTGTGAATTAGGGCTATCGATTGATTGATCGATACTTTGAGTTCCTCCCGGATGGCAGAGCTTCTCACCCTATCTCTAAGGGAGAGCCCCGCCACACGGCGGAGGAAACTCATATCGGCCGCTTGTACCCGTGATCTTATCCTTTTCGGTCATGACCCAAAGCTCATGACCATAGGTGAGGATGGGAACGTAGATCGACCGGTAAATTGAGAGCTTTGCCTTCCGGCTCAGCTCCTTCTTTACCACAACGGATCGATACAACGTCCGCATTACTGAAGACGCCGCACCGATCCGCCTGTCGATCTCACGATCCACTCTTCCCTCACTCGTGAACAAGACTCCTAGGTACTTGAACTCCTCCACTTGGGGCAGGGTCTCCTCCCCAACCCGGAGATGGCATTCCACCCTTTTCCGGGCGAGAACCATGGACTCGGACTTGGAGGTGCTGATTTTCATTCCGGTTGCTTCACACTCGGCTGCGAACCGATCCAGTGAGAGCTGAAGATCCTGGCCAGATGAAGCCATCAGGACCACATCATCTGCAAAAAGCAGATACCTAATCCCGCGGCCACCAAACCGGAACCCCTCAACCAATCCCTTGACTGTGCCTAGAAATTCTGTCCATAAAAGTTATGAACTGAATCAGTGACAAAGGGCTGGATGACTCACAACAAATGAAATTGGGTAGACGGCTGGTGTCAGACTCAAGGCCCGGGGGCCAGATCTGGCCCGACGCATCATTGCATGTGGCCCGCAAAAGCCTGAATATAATATGCCTCAATATATTATCTTTCCATCCATCTCCATTTTGACAGGAAAAAAATGTATTGCATACTTTATTATGATCTGATAACGCAACAAATATTATACCATGGTACATTCCAAACATTTTTGTAAAAAAACAAAAACAAATTATACATTGCATACATTTTTATGTTAAAATAAAAATAAATCATTATACATTCCAAACATTTACTTTGTTAAAACAAAGATAAATCATGACACAATCCAAACATGTTTTTGTTAAAATAAAAATAAATCATGGACAAGCAGTAGAAAATGGATGGATACATTCCAAACATTTATTTTGTTAAAATAAAATAAAAAATCAATGCATTCCAAACATTTACTATGTTAAAATGAAAATAAATCACGTTACATTCCAAACATTTATTTTGTTAAATTAAAAATATATCATGATACATTCCAAAAATATATTTCTTAAAGTAGAATAAATAATGATACATTCCAAACAGTTATTTTGTTTAAAATAAAAATAAATGTTACATTCCAAACATTTATTTTGTTAAAATTTAAATAAATCCTAATGCATTTCAAACATGTATTTTGTTAAAATAAAAATAAATCATGTTACATTCCAAACATTTATTTTGTTGAATTAAAAATATATCATGATACATTCCAAAAATGTATTTCTTAAAGTAAAATAAATCATGATACAGTCCAAACAGTTATTTTGTTTAAAATAAAAATAAATGTTATATTCCAAACATTTATTTTGTTAAAATTTAAATAAATCCTAATGCATTTCAAATATTTATTTTGTTAAAATAAAAATAAATCATAATGCATTCCAAACATTTACTTTGTTAAAATAAAAATAAATAATTTTACATACCAAGCTTTTATTTTGATTAAAATAAAAATAAATCATGATACATTACAATTATTTATTTTGTTAAAGTAAAAATATATCATTATACATTCCAAACATTTATTTTGTTAAAATAAAAATAAATCATGATAAGTTTCAAACATTATATTTATTAAAATAAAAATAAATCATGATACATACCAAAAATGTATTTTTAAAAAATCATAATGCATTCCAAACATTTATTTTGTTAAAATAAAAATTAATGTTACATTCCAAACATTTATTTTGTTAACATTTAAATAAATCCTAATGCATCAGAATCAGTAATTAAGAGTCGGACAATATTGTAATATCGTATATCGGCAAAAAAGTCATTATGGGACATTTCTAATTCCAAACATTAGTTGTGTTTTAACAAAAATAAATATGTACTTGACCTATGATTTCGAAGCAAGATATCCATTAAAATGTACAGCGTAAAAATGGTTTTACAATAAAAAACAAAATAAAAAACCCTGGCATATCAGTCGCCACAGTTTTACTGTAAAAAAACATTGGTTTTGTTTTTCCATTTAAAAAAAAAACACTGTAAAATTATGGCGATTGAGCTGCCTTTTTTTTCTGCAAAACCTGCAGATTTTGTTAAGTGTACGTTAAAAATATGTATATCATAATCAAATGCATAGACAATTGTGTAACAATATGACAAGTTGAATCATTATACAAACCCCGTTTCCATATGAGTTGGGAAATTGTGTTAGATGTAAATATAAACAGAATACAATGATTTGCAAATCATTTTCAACCCATATTCAGTTGAATATGCTACAAAGACAACATATTTGATGTTCAAACTGATAAACATTTCTTGTTTTGCAAATATTCATTAACTTTAGAATTTGATGCCAGCAACACGTGACAAAGAAGTTGGGAAAGGTGGCAATAAAGACTGATACAGTTGAGGAATGCTCATCAAACACTTATTTGGAACATCCCACAGGTGTGCAGGCTAATTGGGAACAGGTGGGTGCCATAATTGGGCACCCACAAAAGCAGCTTCCCAAACAATGTGCACCCCTTTGTCCACAACTGCGTGAGCAAATAGTCAAAGAGTTTAAGAACAACGTTTCTCAAAGTGCAATTGCAAGAAATTTAAGGGATTTCAACATCTACGGTCCATAATATCATCAAAAGGTTCAGAGAATCTGGAGAAATCACTCCACGTAAGCGGCATGGCCGGAAACTAACATTGAATGACCGTGACCTTCGATCCCTCAGACGGCACTGTATCAAAAACCGACATCAATCTCTAAAGGATATCACCACATGGACTCAGTAAGACTTCAGAAAACCACTGTCACTAAATAAAGTTTGTCGCTACATCTGTAAGTGCAAGTTAAAGCTCTGCTATGCAAAGCGAAAGCCATTTATCAACAACATCCAGAAACGACGCCGGCTTCTCTGGGCCCGAGATCATCTAAGATGGACTGATGCAAAGTGGAAAAGTGTTCTGTGGTCTGACGAGTCCACATTTCAAATAGTTTTTGGAAACTATGGACATGAATTGATTAACGTGGACCCTGACTTAAACAAGTTGAAAAACTTATTCGGGTGTTACCATTTAGTGGTCAATTGTACGGAATAAGTACTGAACTGTGCGATCTACTAATAAAAGTATCAATCAATCAATCAATGTGTCCTCGGGAACAAAGAGGAAAAGAACCATCCGGATTGTTATAGGCGCAAAGTTCAAAAGCCAGCATCTGTGATGGTATGGGGGTGTATTAGTGCCCAAGGCATGGGTAACTTACACATCTGTGAAGGCACCATTAATGCTGAAAGGTACATAAAAGTTTTGGAGCAACTTATATTGCCATTCAAGCAACATTATCATGGACGCCCCTGCTTATTTCAGCAAGACAATGCCACACCACGTGTTACAACAGCATGGCTTCATAGTAAAAGAGTCCGGGTACTACACTGGCCTGCCTGGAGTCCGGACCTGTCTCCCACTGAAAATTTTGAAGCCTAAAATACGACAACAGAGACTTCGAACTGTTGTAACCCTAACCCTAACCCTAACCCTAACCCTAACCCTAACCCAGAGTCTCGGAAAACTGGCGTGCACAAGCGATCCCTCAGAAAGCTGGCGTGCACATCACTTGTGCACGCCAGCTTTCCGAGATTCTTATTTTGTTAGCGCAGGCAGCATGAAGCAGGGCTTTTATTGTGAAGATAGGAAATGTGCAGTCGGCCTTTAGAGTTTTGACGGAAGGGACGGCGCGAAAGTCTGTTGAAATAAAAAGTGTTTCTCGCCTTCCTCTCGGTCATTTTTTCATAATAATGAACTGGCAGCAGCCAGCGTCATCTCACAAGACCCTCGGGTGCCGTGAATGTCAATCAAGCAAGCTACGGAATTTGCCGCCAATGTTTTTCTTGTAAAGTGTATGGAAGCTGGATGAATGAGATGCCAAAAAACAACCACTTTCATGTGGTATTGTACAGAAAGGACAACTTTTTTTCTCCTCCATTTGAAAATGTGGGCGTTATCATCATTACTGTCTGATTCCAATCAATGCAAGTCATCAGAATCAGGTAATACACCAACTTATATTCTTGTCTTTGTGAAAGAAAGACATCTATATGTGTTACACATGCTTGTATTATCATTAAACACATTGAACTTGTTTACAAAAATGTCTCTTTCATAAATAAATAAATATAAATGATATACATAAATGAGGTAGATCCCCCTCAGGTTGGTCAATTGAAAAGTGCAGAAAAAGTGTGGGCACCCCTGCTGTACATCAAGCAAGAATGGGAAAGAATTCCACCTGAAAATCTTAAAAAATGTGTCTCTTCAGTTCCCAAACTTTTATTGAGTGTTGTTAAAAGCAAAGGTGATGTAACACAGTGGTGAACATGCCCTTTCCCAACTACTTTGGCACGTGTTGCAGCCAGGAAATTCTAAGATAATTATAATTTGCGAAAAAAATAAAGTTTATGAGTTTGAACATCAAATATGTTGTCTTTGTAGTGCATTCAACTGAATATGGGTTGAAAATGATTTGCAAATCATTGTATTCTGTTTATATTTACATCTAACACTATTTCCCAACTCATATGGAAACGATGTTTGTACATTATTGTTGATATATTATTCACAGTTAAATGTGGCCTGACGAGGCCAGCCATAACTGCGATGTGGCCCTCAATGACAACAAGTTTTACACCCACGTTCTAAACATTGGACACACACACTCCCAAAGTTTGCAGGTCCAGCTGTCCCATTTCAGGGCAACCTTTTTTTTCCCCTCCTCTGCTTTTCATCATGACATGCCCTTGGTTCACTGTGAACTTTCCACTCTTTATCTCCCCCATCCGCCGATAACCTGTGCATGTATGTGTGTATTTTTGACCGCTAACCAAACAGAAGCGTTTGAATGTTCCAGGGAACCTTATCTTGCCGTAGGGCCGAACCGGTGCAGAGTTATGTAAATGTCCACACGCGCTGCAAAGAACAGCTTCCAGCATATGTGTTTTTACTGTGATGACTACATTTCTTTAACAAATGCAAAAAATACTTAGCTTTACTATTTCTCCGAAACATTGAATGTTCAAAATTTAGTGACTGAATAGGTTATCTTTTAAAACCATCTGCATAAATGTCAATCTGAACCCCACTACTACCGACCACGCAGTCTGATAGTTTATATATCAAAGATGAAATATTAACATTGCTACACATGCCAATACGGCCTTTTTAGTTTACTAAATTGCAATTTTAAGTATCATGCTAAAACATTGCGGTTTGATGAGGTGTGCGCGTGACGTCACGCATTGCAGAGGACATTTTGGTCCAGCACCGTTCACAGCAATAAGTCGTCTCTTTTGTTGGACTCTGTGTTGCTGAATTTTTGCAATTTGTTCAATTAATAATGGAGACGTCAAAGAAGAAAGATGTAGGTGGGAAGCGGTGTATTGCGCCCGCCTTTAGCAACACAAACACAGCCGGTGTTTCCTTGTTCACATTCCCAAAAGAGGACGGTGAAGCTTTACTATGAAACAGAGCGGTCAAGCGAATAAGATGTCTATTTGGATATACAAACCCCGTTTCCATAGGAGTTGGGAAATTGTGTTAGATGTAAATATAAACGGAATACAATGATTTGCAAATCTTTTTCAACCCATATTCAGTTGAATGCACTACAAAGACAAGATATTTGATGTCCAAACTCTTAAACTTTGTTTTTTTTTTTCAAATATTAATTAACTCAGAATTTCATGGCTGCAACACGTGCCAAAGTAGTTGGGAAAGGGCATGTTCACCACTGTGTTACATCACCTTTTCTTTTAACAACACTCAATAAACGTTTGGGAACTGAGGAAACTAATTATTGAAGCTTTGAAAGTGGAATTATTTCCCATTCTTGTTTTATGTAGAGCTTCAGTCGTTCAACAGTCCGGGGTCTCCGCTGTCGTATTTTACGCTTCATAATGCGCCACACATTTTGGATGAGAGACAGGTCTGGGCTGCAGGCGGGCCAGGAAAGTACCCGCACTCTTTTACTATGAAACCATGCAGTTGTAACACTTGTCTTGCTGAAATAAGCAGGGGCGTCCATGATAACGTTGCTTGGATGACAACATATGTTGCTCCAAAACCTGTATGGACCTTTCAGCATTAATGGTGCCTTCACAGATGTGTAAGTTACCCATGCCTTGGACACTAATACACCCCCATACCATCACAGATGCTGGCTTTTGAACTTTGTGCCTATAATATATATATATATATATATATATATATATATATATAATTTTTTTTTTTTTTTTAAATCGACTTTTTTTAAAAAATCAATTAAGAATCGTTACAAAAAATAATCGTGATTAGAAAATTGAGTTTTTTGACACCCTTAACATTTTCGTATTTTCATAATTTCAAGCAAAAGACGGAGCATTCATTTCACAGACACATCACAACATTTGCTTTTCCCTTCAACAACAACACAACTACTATTACACACGATAAAGACTACTTTGGGACGAAGGTTGATCGAGAACCTGAAATGTTGAGCCTGGATATACGGAGGGTCTACAAGTTTTTAAAAGCTCCGGGGTAAGATCGGGGTAAGATCCAGCAAGATAAATACAAACTGCGAACACAATAAAACAATCACTTACTGGACCATGTCGGCTTTATGGGATGTTTATATCTTCCCGTTTGGATGAAGAATTAATCATCACCACCCAATAGGTAAAAAACTAAAAAAATTAACCAAACAAGTGCTTTTTCATCTATTTCGTTATCTCCGGGTCTAAGTTGGTAGTCAAGTTGACCAAATTCTCGGTTTATGGCAACATCCTTCTACTATCCAGGTAAGATGCATGATTTATGATCTAGAATTAACTTTCACCATCTCAGCGGCGGTGCAGCAGCTCATAGTTTGTCGGCGTTAGCGCTTACAATAACAATATTGCCAACACTGGGTTAATACTCAGGTCACAATTTGTTAATGGAGTATGTTTTGTACAGGTTTAGTTTTTTTTTAGATAAGCTGCATTGTTGGGGACCTTGCATAATTGCCAACCCTCCCGATTTTTCTGGGAGACTCCCGAATTTTTCGTGCCCCTCCCGGAAATCTCCCGGGGCAATCATTCTCCCGATTTCCACCCAGACAAAAATAATGGGGGCGTGCCTTAAAAGCACTGCCTTTAGCGTCCTTTACAAAAGGGGTGTCCAAACTTTTTCCACAGAGGGCCACACACGGTAAAATTTAAGCATGCATTTTGATATTTTTCATTTTCAAACCACAACAAAAATTATGGATTTTTTTTATTTTTTTATCCTTAGGGCTCCTGGGGAGCATAGAGGATCTCAGTCATTAAAATGTTAAAAATAAAACAAATTATTATAATTTTTTATTTAATGCTTACAGTAAATCTATATATCAACATGAGGTTGATATAAAGTAAAACAAATACGGTTTTATGCCTTTTCTGTCAAATACAACATTGTTTATTATAGTAAAACTGAAATATGCAGCATTTAGAAAGATAGATAGATAGATAGATAGATGGGTGGATGGATGGATGGATGGATGGATAGATAGATAGATAGATAGATAGATACATAGATAGATAGATTGGCAACACTAAATTGGCCCTAATGTGTGAATGTGAATGTTGTCTGTCTGTCTGTGTTGGCCCTGCGATGAGGTGGCGACTTGTCCAGGGTGTACCCCGCCTTCCGCCCGATTGTAGCTGAGATAGGCGCCAGCGCCCCCCGCGACCCCAAAAGGGAATAAGTGGTAGAAAATGGATGGATGGATGGATAGATAGATAGATAGATAGATAGATAGATAGATAGATAGATAGATAGATAGATAGATAGATAGATAGATAGATAGATAGATAGATAGATAGATAGATAGATAGATAGATAGATAGATAGATAGATAGATAGATAGATAGATAGATAGATAGATGGATGGATGGATGGATGGATGGATGGGTGGATGGATGGATGGATGGATGGATGGATGGATGGATAAAGAGATAGATAGATAGATAGATAGATAGATAGATAGATAGATAGATAGATAGATAGATAGATAGATAGATAGATAGATAGATAGATAGATAGATAGATAGATAGATAGATAGATAGATAGATAGATAGATGGATGGATGGATGGATGGATGGATGGATGGATGGATAGATAGATAGATAGATAGATAGATAGATAGATAGATAGATGGATAGATAGATAGATGGATGGAGAGATAGATAGATAGATAGATAGATAGATAGATAGATAGATAGATAGATAGATAGATAGATAGATAGATAGATAGATAGATAGATAGATAGATAGATAGATAGATAGATAGATAGATAGATAGATGGATGGATGGATGGATGGATGGATGGATGGATGGATGGATGATGGATGGATAGAGAGATAGATAGATAGATAGATAGATAGATAGATAGATGGATGGATGGATGGATGGATGGATGGATGGATGGATGGATGGATGGATGGATGGATGGATGGATGGATGGATGGATGGATAGATGGATGGATGGATGGATGGATGGATGGATGGATGGATGGATGGATGGATGGATGGATGGATGGATGGATGGATGGATGGATGGATGGATGGATGGATGGATGGATGGATGGATGGATGGATGGATGGATAGATAGATAGATAGATAGATAGATAGATAGATAGATAGATAGATAGATAGATAGATAGATAGATAGATAGATAGATAGATAGATAGATAGATAGATGGATAGTACTTTATTGATTCCTTCAGAAGAGTTCCTTTATTTAGATCAATAATGCAGGACACCATTGATTTTAATTATTTAATAAATTTGAGTAATCACAGTGAAAAGTTAAATAAAATCCTACTAAATATATTTGAGATCTGAAAGGTTCCCCACTCATAAAGTGATACATTTTTATTAGTTTTTTTTTTAACTTTTAACGCTTAAATTTCAAGATCAACTTCCCATATATCTGTCGATTTAAAGTTTGAACTATTATTTTGTTTGTTTTTATGCTCTTTTGTCAAAACTTTGATTTTTTTATATAGCAATCACACAACATAGTGAATTATATTTATATAGCGCTTTTCTCTAGTGACTCAAAGCGCTTTACATAGTGAAACCCAATATCTATGTTACATTTAAACCAGTGTGGGTGGCACTGGGAGCAGGTGGGTAAAGTGTCTTGCCCAAGGACACAACGGCAGTGACTAGGATGGCGGAAGTGGGCATCGAACCTGCAACCCTCAAGTTGCTGGCACGGCAACTCTACCAACCACATAAAACATTTTAAAGTGATCATTTTTAAGTAATAATTCATTATAACATAGATTTTTTTGTCCTTTTTTTTTGAGCAATGGAAAAAAAAAGAAAATAAAGACAAGAGGAACAAAAAAAACTGCCTGCATGGTAGCTTTGTGTCAACATTGCCACTTTTCTTCGATAGATTTCACCTCATTCCACTTTTTTTAAATGTTTTTTTTTTTTTAATTTTTGCAAAACTATCAATTTTGCAATTTTTGCAGAATGTGTGGCGGGCCGGTAAACGATTAGCTGCGGGCCACACTTTGGACCCCCCCTGCTTTACAACCTGTCGTCACGTCCGCTTTTGCTCTATAAAATCAACGTGTCGGGCCAACTACATATTATATGCGGCTTTTACACACAAACATAAGCGAATGCAGTTCATACTTGATCAACAGCCGTACAGGTCACACTGAGAGTGGCCGTATAAACAACATTAACACCGTTACAAATATCCGCCACACTGTGAACCCACACCAAACAAGAATGACAAACAGATTTCAGGAGAACATCCGTACCGTAACGCGACATAAACACAACAGAACATATACCCAGAACCCCTTGCAGCACTAACTCTTACGGGACGCGACAATATACCACCAACTCTAGCCCCCCATCTCCCAAATTTGTATGTGCTTCACGGTGGCAGAGGGGTTAGTGCGTCTGCCTCACAATACAAAGGTACTTCAGTCCTGGGTTCAATCCAGGACTGAAGTACCTTTGTACTTTTGTCCCTTTGTTTCAGTAGGCTTTTTTAAAGGCCTACTGAAACCCACTACTACCGACCACGCAGTCTGATAGTTCACATATCAATGATGAAATATTAACATTGCAACACATGCCAATACGGCCTTTTTAGTTTACTAAATTGCAATTTAAAATTTTGCGCGGAAGTATCATGCTAAAACGCGGGATGATGACATTTTGGTCCAGCACCGTTCACAGCTATAAGTCGTCTCTTTTCATCGCATAATTCCACACTATTGCAAACATCTGTGTTGCTGAATCTTTTGCAATTTGTTCAATTAATAATGGAGACGTCAAAGAAGAAAGACGTAGGTGGGAAGCGGTGTATTGCGCCCGCCTTTAGCAACACAAACTTTCTGTGTGGAGTTTGCATGTTCTCCCCGTGAATGCGTGGGTTCCCTCCGGGTACTCCGGCTTCCTCCCACTTCCAAAGACATGCACCTGGGGATGGGTTGATTGGCAACACTAAATTGGCCCTAGTGTGTGAATGTTGTCTGTCTATCTGTGTTTTCAACCCATATTCAGTTGAATATGCTACAAAGACAACATGTTTGATGTTCAAACTGATAAACATTTTTTTTGGTGCAAATAATCATTAACTTTAGAATTTGATGCCAGCAACACGTGACAAAAAAGTAGGGAAAGGTGGCAATAAATAGTGATAAAGTTGAGGAATGCTCATCAAACACTTATTTTTAAGTAATAAATTCATTATAACATAGATTTCTTTGTCCTTTTTTTTTTGGAGCAATGGAAAAAAAAGAAAATAAAGACAAAAGGAACATAAAAAACTGCCTGCATGGTAGCTTTGTGTCAACATTGCCACTTTTCCTCATTAGATTTCACCTCATTCCACTTTTTTTAAATGTTTTTTTTTTTTAATTTTTGCAAAACTATCAATTTTGCAATTTTTGCAGAATGTGTGGCGGGCCGGTAAACGATTGGCTGCGGGCCACACTTTGGACCCCCCCTGCTTTACAACCTGTCGTCACGTTTGCTTTTGCGCCATAAAATCAACGTGTCGGGCCAACTACATATTATATGCGGCTTTTACACACAAACATAAGCGAATGCAGTTCATACTTGATCAACAGCCATACAGGTCACACTGAGAATGGCCGTATAAACAAAACCGTTACAAATATGCGCCACACTGTGAACCCACACCAAACAAGAATGACAAACAGATTTCAGGAGAACATCCGTACCGTAACGCGACATAAACACAACAGAACATATACCCAGAACCCCTTGCAGCACTAACTCTTACGGGACGCGACAATATACCACCAACTCTAGCCCCTCATCTCCCGAATTTGTATGTGCTTCACGGTGGCAGAGGGGTTAGTGCGTCTGCCTCACAATACAAAGGTACTTCAGTCCTGGGTTCAATCCAGGACTGAAGTACCTTTGTACTTTTGTCCCTTTGTTTCAGTAGGCTTTTTTAAAGGCCTACTGAAACCCACTACTACCGACCACGCAGTCTGATAGTTTATAAATCAATGATGAAATATTAACATTGCAACACATGCCAATACGGCCTTTTTAGTTTACTAAATTGCAATTTTAAATTTCGCGCGGAAGTATCATGCTAAAACGCGGGATGATGACATTTTGGTCCAGCACCGTTCACAGCTATAAGTCGTCTCTTTTCATCGCATAATTCCACACTATTGCAAACATCTGTGTTGCTGAATCTTTTGCAATTTGTCCAATGAATAATGGAGACGTCAAAGAAGAAAGACGTAGGTGGGAAGCGGTGTATCGCGCCCGCCTTTAGCAACACAAACTTTCTGTGTGGAGTTTGCATGTTCTCCCCGTGAATGCGTGGGTTCCTCCCACTTCCAAAGACATGCACCTGGGGATAGGTTGATTGGCAACACTAAATTGGCCCTAGTGTGTGAATGTGAGTGTGAATGTTGTCTGTCTATCTGTGTTGGCCTTGCGATGAGGTGGCGACTTGTCCAGGGTGTACCCTGCCTTCCGCCCGATTGTAGCTGAGATAGGCGCCAGCGCCCCCCGCCAACCCATAAGGGAATAAGCGGTAGAAAATGGATGGATGTGTTTTACAACTTGCACGAAACACAGAAAAAGATGTGTTCCTGTCTTACAAAGGGACTGTGGATGACAGGCAAAATTCCAAATGAAGTGTTTAAAACCGTAATTTTTTTCTCAAGTCATGACCCATGGTGCCCCCAAAAAGAGCAAGGCACACTGCGGAATCTTCCTCCTTCCATGACTGACTCGGAGTATGTTTCGATGACATTGTGGGATCAGAATTGTAACCCCTGCGGTGAGTTTTCACATACTGCCATGTCAAAACGATTAACAGTCTACGTGTTGCAATCCGCAGGCTATAAGAGATGCAACGTGATAGTCGGGATAGCCCACGGCCTGATGTGCAAATGGGGAGCAAGGGTGAGCTGAGGAGAGGAGCTCGGGAGGAAAGCCAGTGTCAACCCCGTAACAGCCAAAAAAACTGCTTTATGAGCTGCGTGTGCAGTGGGAGAACAGCTGGAGAAATACAATATACTGTAGATCAGAGGTGTCCAACATGCGGGATTGGGGGTCTATTGCGGCACAAATGTCTTTTATTTTTACTGGCCCATGCCACATTTTTTTAAAGAATTTCACCACGCCGACATCGGTAGAAAAAACATGATAGTAAACGTACAGTGTTGCAAAAAAGTGAGCGCATCACAAACTTTTTAGCAATCATTTTTGTAAGACTTTTTAAAGGCCTACTGAGACCCACTACTACCAACCATGCAGTCTGATAGTTTATATATCATCCATCCATCCATTTTCTACCGCTTATTCCCTTTTGGAGTGGCGGGGGGCGCTGGCGCCTATCTCAGCTACAATCGGGCGGAAGGCGGGGTACACCCTGGACAAGTCGCCACCTCATCGCAAGGCCAACACAGATAGACAGACAACATTCACACTCACATTCACACACTAGGGCCAATTTAGTGTTGCCAATCAACCTATCCCCAGGTGCATGTCTTTGGAGGTGGGAGGAAGCCGGAGAACCCAGAGGGAATTCACGCATTCATGGGGAGGACATGCAAACTCCACACAGAAAGATCCCGAGCCCAGGATTGAACCCCAGTCTACTCAGGACCTTCTCACAGAAAGATCCCGAGCCCGGTATTGAACCCCACACTACTCAGGACCTTCACACAGAACGATCCTAAACCCGGGATTGAACCCCAGTCTACTCAGGACCTTCACACAGAAAGATCCCGAGCCCGGGATTGAACCCCAGTCTACTCAGGACCTTCACACAGAAAGATCCCGAGCCCAGGATTGAACCCCACACTACTCAGGACCTTCACACAGAAAGATCCCAAGCCCGGGATTGAACCCCACACTACTCAGGACCTTCTCACAGAAAGATCCCAAGCCCAGGATTGAACCCCAGTCTACTCAGGACCTTCTCACAGAAAGATCCCGAGCCCGGTATTGAACCCCACACTACTCAGGACCTTCACACAGAACGATCCTAAACCCGGGATTGAACCCCAGTCTACTCAGGACCTTCTCACAGAAAGATCCCGAGCCCAGGATTGAACCCCAGTCTACTCAGGACCTTCACACCGAAAGATCCCGAGCCCGGGATTGAACCCCAGTCTACTCAGGACCTTCTCACAGAAAGATCCCGAGCCCAGGATTGAACCCCAGTCTACTCAGGACCGTCTCACAGAAAGATCCCGAGCCCAGGATTGAACCCCAGTCTACTCAGGACCTTCTCACAGAAAGATCCCGAGCCCGGGATTGAACCCCACACTACTCAGGACCTTCACACAGAACGATCCTAAACCCGGGATTGAACCCCAGACTTCTCAGGACCTTCACACAGAAAGATCCAAGCCCGGGATTGAACCCCACACTACTCAGGACCTTCACACAGAAAGATCCCAAGCCCGGGATTGAACCCCACACTACTCAGGACCTTCACACAGAAAGATCCCAAGCCCGGGATTGAACCCCACACTACTCAGGACCTTCACACAGAAAGATCCCAAGCCCGGGATTGAACCCCACACTACTCAGGACCTTCACACAGAACAATCCTAAACCCGGGATTGAACCCCAGACTTCTCAGGACCTTCACACAGAAAGATCCCGAGCCTGGATTTGAACCCAGGACTGCAGGACCTTCGTATTATTAACATTGCGACACATGCCAATACGGCCTTTTTAGTTGACTAAATTGCAATTTTAAGTATCATGCTAAAACATCGCGGTTTGATGAGGTGTGCGCGTGACGTCACGCATTGTAGAGGACATTTTGGTCCAGTACCGTTCACAGCTATAAGTCGTCTCTTTTGTTGGACTCTGCGTTGCTGAATTTTTGCAAATTTGTTCAATTAATAATGGAGACGTCAAAGAAGAAGGACGTAGGTGGGAAGCGGTGTATTGCGGCCGCCTTTAGCAACACAATGACAGCCGGTTTTTCCTTGTTTACATTCCCGAAAGATGACGGTGAAGCTTTACTATGGAACAGAGCGGTCAAGCGAACATGGTTCCCTACCACATGTCAACCGGCAGGTTTCGGTGAGAAAATGGTGGTAATAAATAAATGATAAATGGGTTGTACTTGTATAGCGCTTTTCTACCTTCAAGGTACACAAAGCGCTTTGACACTACTTCCACATTTACCCATTCACACACACATTCACACACGGGCGGTTTAGCTCGGTTGGTAGAGCGGCCGTGCCAGCAACTTGAGGGTTGCAGGTTCGATTCCCGCTTCCGCCATCCTAGTCACTGCCGTTGTGTCCTTGGGCAAGACGCTTTACCCACCTGCTCCCAGTGCCACCCACACTGGTTTGAATGTAACTTAGATATTGGGTTTCACTATGTAAAGCGCTTTGAGTCACTGGAGAAAAAGCGCTATATAAATATAATTCACTTCACTTCACACTGATGGAGGGAGCTGCCATGCAAGGCGCCAACCAGCACCCATCAGGAGCAAGGGTGAAGTGTCTTGCTCAGGACACAATGGACGTGACGAAGTTGGTACTAGGTGGGAATTGAACCCACCTAGTACCAACTAGGTGGGTACCAGGTGGGGTTGCGCACCTTGTACCCACTCGGGTACTAGGTGCCCTTGGGTTGCGCACGGCCACTCTCCCCACTGTGCCACGCCGTCCCTAAGTAATAAGTCGGCTCTTACCGTAGACATGAGCGGAGAGCTTGCGTCGTCCTGCACCTGTCGAAAAGGCAGCTGCGGACTCTTTTGCCTCCTCGCACTGAAATAAAAAGAACAAAGGGTTGCAAACTTAATTTTGCTTTTCTTTCCCCCAATTATTTTCCCTAAAATACGCATTGAAGCTTTAAAGTAAGGGTGTCAAACGTACGGCCCGTGGGCCGGATCAGGCCCGCAAACAGGTTTTATCTGGCCCGCTGGATGAGCTTGCTCAGTATAAAAATGACCCGAAATATTTGAATGAAAGAAACAGCTGTTCGTCCTCGGGCAAGACACTTTACCCACCTGCCCCCAGTGCCACCCACACTGGTTTAAATGTAACTTCGATATTGGGTTTCACTATGTAAAGCGCTTTGAGTCACTAGAGAAAAAGCGCTATATAAATATAATTCACTTCACTCACTTCACTGGCCGCCCCCGACCGTTGGATGCTTCCATCGGCTGCCTTCGCCTCGTCGAGAAACGTGGCTTCCCTCGGAGACACTGGCGGTCACCACACCCGTGGCCACACGCCTCCGATTTTCAGGTTGTACAGGTACGAGCATATAATCTTACTAAAACACTAGTAACACAATAAGCAGATAAAGGATTTTCTAGAATTGTCCAAGTAAATTTGTCTAATAACATCTGAATCGCTCTGCCGTCTATTTTTTTTTCTAGTCCTTCACTCTCACTTTCCTCATCCACGAATCTTTCATCCTCGCTGGTGGCCATGATTGTAAACAATGTTCAGATGTGAGGAGCTCCACAACCCGTGACGTCACGCGCACATCGTCTGCTACTTCCGGTACAGACAAGGCTTTTTTATTAGCACAGAAAGTTGCAAACTTTATCGTCGATGTTCTCTACTAAATCCTTTCAGCAAAAATATGGCAATATCGCGAAATGATCAAGTATGACACATAGAATGGATCTGCTATCCCCGTTTCTACCGCTTGTCCCATTCGGGGTCGCAGGGGGGTCGTTGGAGCCTATCTCTGCTGCATTCTGGCGGAAGGCGGTGTACACCTTGGACAAGGACAATCTCATCGCAGTATTTTTAAATGTATTATTATTATTTTTTGTGACACAACAAGCCAAAAATACATTTAAAAAGAGCATATTCTACAATTTTTGGTCCTAAATTAAGCATTTTCAAGCATAAACATGGCTAAATAAACAAAACAAAAAAACGATCAATATTACAGTGGTATTGGCCCAGAGGTGGGTAGAGAAGCCAGAAATTGTACTCAAGTAAGAGTACTGTTACTTTAGAGGTTTATTACTCAAGTAAAAGTAAGGAGTAGTCACTCAAATATTTACTTGAGTAAAAGTAAAAAGTATGTTGTGAAAAAACTAAAAAACCTGTTAGTTTAATGATGACGGCAACAAGTAATGCACAAAAACATAAAAATAGCAATGAACAAATTCAGAGCCACGAATATCTCTAAAGCAACTAAAACAATAATATATATTAAATAATATATATTTGGTTTTACACTGTATTGAAAAAAAATTTGCAACCTCATTATACTATTGGCTATGTTTTATATTCATAAATGTAAGTTTCTCAATACCCGACCTGTTTTTTGTGCCTTTAAAAAAGATTTAGAACTCTACATTAAAACACTCTACCTCTAACAACCAAAAAGCTGTGAAAATGATGATGCTGTGTTCCAAATTTAAGTTATTTACTGAGATTGAGTGAGCCTATGGCTTTGCTCTTTGTTTATTTTATATATATATATATATATATATATGTATATATATATATATATATATATATATATATATATATATATATATATTGCATTCTATTTTAATTACTTTGAATTTACAACTGCCTGGCGCTGTTTTGTACGGTTTTTATACTCTTTTGTACTGTTTTTGTACTTTCTTTGATTATTATTTTCAACTGTTTGTAAATGTTGAATTTTATAAGTAAAGGTTTATAAAAATTTTTTTTTAAAAAGTGCAGTTAATCATGTGACGGCCTGGCTATGTTTGATTGGTGAAACGGAATCAAACGCCACCATTGACTGTATTTGATTGGTGAAACGGAGTCAAATGCCACCAGTGACTGTATTTGATTGGTGAAACGGAGTCAAACGCCACCAGTGACTGTATTTGATTGGTGAAACGTAGTCAAACGTCACCAGTGACTGTATTTGATTGGTGAAACGGAGTCAAACGCCACCAGTGACTGTATTTGATATGTGAAACGGAGTCAAACGTCACCAGTGACTGTGTTTGATTGGTGAAACGGAGTCAAACGTCACCAGTGACTGTATTTGATTGGTGAAACGGAGTCAAATGCCACCATTGACTGTATTTGATTGGTGAAACAGAGTCAAATGCCACCCGTGACTGCATTTGATTGGTGAAACGGAGTCAAACGTCACCAGTGACTGCGTTTGATTGGTGAAACGGAGTCAAACGTCCCCAGTGACTGTATTTGATTGGTGAAACGGAGTCAAATGCCACCATTGACTGTATTTGATTGGTGAAACGGAGTCAAATGCCACCAGTGACTGCATTTGATTGGTGAAACGGAGTCAAACGTCACCAGTGACTGCATTTGATTGGTGAAACGCAGGCATGTGATAGATCCTACTTTCGAGGTCTGTTTGACAAAACAAACAAAGCGTGCATTAACAGATCGATAAATATCAGTAGCGAGCTGAATGTAGATAAATGGAGCGGAGTAAAAGTAGCGTTTCTTCTCTATAAATATACTCAAGTAAAAGTATGTTGCATTAAAACTACTCTTAGAAGTATGATTTATCCCAAAAGTTACTGAAGTAGATGTAATGTAGTAAATGTAGCGCGTTACTACCCACCTCTTTATTGGCCACTAGAGGAGACAAAACCATTGGTGAAATGGAGTCAAACGTCACCAGCGACTGCATTTGATTGGTGAAACGGAGTCAAACGTCACCAGTGACTGTATTTGATTGGTGAAACGGAGTCAAACGCCACCAGTGACTGTATTTGATTGGTGAAACGGAGTCAAACGCCACCAGTGACTGTATTTGATTGGTGAAACGGAGTCAAACGTCACCAGTGACTGTATTTGATTGGTGAAACGGAGTCAAACGTCACCAATGACTGCATTTGATTGGTGAAACGCAGACATGTGATGGATCTTACTTTGAAGGTCTGTCTGACAAATCAAAACAAACAAAGCGTGCTTAACAGATCGATAAAAATCAGTAGCGAGTAGCGAGCTGAATGTAGATAAATGGAGCGGAGTAAAAGTAGCGTTTCTTCTCTATAAATATACTCAAGTAAAAGTAAAAGTATGTTGCATTAAAACTACTCTTAGAAGTACAATTCATCCCAAAAGTTACTGAAGTAGATGTAACGTAGTAAATGTAGCGCGTTACTACCCACCTCTGTATTGGCCACTAGAGGAGACAAAACCATTGGTGAAACGGAGTCAAACGTCACCAGCGACTGCATTTGATTGGTGAAACGGAGTCAAACGTCACCAGTGACTGTATTTGATTGGTGAAACGGAGTCAAACGCCACCAGTGACTGTATTTGATTGGTGAAACGGAGTCAAACGCCACCAGCGACTGTATTTGATTGGTGAAACGGAGTCAAACGTCACCAGTGACTGTATTTGATTGGTGAAACGGAGTCAAACGCCACCAGTGACTGTATTTGATTGGTGAAACGGAGTCAAACGCCACCAGTGACTGTATTTGATTGGTGAAACGGAGTCAAACGTCACCAGTGACTGTATTTGATTGGTGAAACGGAGTCAAACGTCACCAATGACTGCATTTGATTGGTGAAACGCAGACATGTGATGGATCTTACTTTGAAGGTCTGTCTGACAAATCAAAACAAACAAAGCGTGCTTAACAGATCGATAAAAATCAGTAGCGAGTAGCGAGCTGAATGTAGATAAATGGAGCGGAGTAAAAGTAGCGTTTCTTCTCTATAAATATACTCAAGTAAAAGTAAAAGCATGTTGCATTAAAACTACTCTTAGAAGTACAATTTATCCCAAAAGTTACTGAAGTAGATGTAACGTAGTAAATGTAGCGCGTTACTACCCACCTCTGTATTGGCCACTAGAGGAGACAAAACCATTGGTGAAACGGAGTCAAACGTCACCAGCGACTGCATTTGATTGGTGAAACGGAGTCAAACGTCACCAGCGACTGCATTTGATTGGTGAAACGGAGTCAAACGTCACCAGTGACTGTATTTGATTGGTGAAACGGAGTCAAACGCCACCAGTGACTGTATTTGATTGGTGAAACGGAGTCAAACGCCACCAGTGACTGTAGTTGATTGGTGAAACGGAGTCAAACGTCACCAGTGACTGTATTTGATTGGTGAAACGGAGTCAAACGTCACCAATGACTGTATTTGATATGTGAAACGGAGTCAAATGTCACCAGTGACTGCATTTGATTGGTGAAACGGAGTCAAACGTCACCAGTGACTGCATTTGATTGGTGAAACGGAGTCAAACGTCACCAGTGACTGCATTTGATTGGTGAAACGCAGGCATGTGATAGATCCTACTTTGAAGGTCTGTCTGACAAATCAAAACAAAGAAAGCGTGCTTAACAGATTGATAAAAATCAGTAGCGAGTAGCGAGCTGAATGTAGATAAATGGAGCGGAGTAAAAGTAGCGTTTCTTCTCTATAAATATACTCAAGTAAAAGTAAAAGTATGTTGCATTAAAACTACTCTTAGAAGTACAATTTATCCCAAAAGTTACTGAAGTAGATGTAACGGAGTAAATGTAGCGCGTTACTACCCACCTCTTTATTGGCCACTAGAGGAGACAAAACCAATCAGTATTGTGGCCACTGATTGGCTCAGCCACACCCAGCATTATTATATTGGATTAAAAGAGTGTAAAGGTGTTCTTTTGTGCCTAAAAGGCTCTCATAATGTCAAAAAAAACATTTTTAGAAGGTAGTAAACGTGGTTTGATTCATAATGTGAAGTGAATTATATTTATATTATATGACTATTGTCCAAACACAAGTGAGCGCCAAGATGCGGCGCCACCCCGGTTTTCCTGACTGCTGCCGGCACAGGAGAGCTGTGGTTCAATTCCGGGGGGGGGGTCGTAACTTGTTTTCCAACATGACATTTTGAAGCAGAACATGATCCGCTTCCCTCGGGAGAATGGGCCGCTTGGCAGTTTCCTAATATATCAGGGAGCCCGAAAACACCTGTGAGGCCGTCCAGCGCCTTGCTGAGGAAGCTGAAGTTGAGCCGGCCGGCAGCACTCGTGCAGCCCCCCCGACCCAGTGACACGACTACTAAATTATCTCGGCACTTGCCAGATATTTAGACCAGTGGTTCTCAACCTTTTTTCAGTGATGTACCCCCTGTGAACATTTTTTTTTAACTCAAGTACCCCCTAATCAGAGCAAAGCATTTTTGGTTGGAAAAAAGGAGATAATGAAGTAAAAATACATCACTATGTCATCAGTTTCTGATTTATTAAATTGTATAACAGTGCAAAATATTGCTCATTTGTAGTGGTCTTTCTGGAACTATTTGGAAAAAAAGATATACAAATAACTAAAAACTTGTTGAAAAATAAACAAGTGATTCAATTATAAATAAAGATTTCCACACATAGAAGTAATCATCAACTTAAAGTGCCCTCTTTGGGGATTGTAATAGAGATCCATCTGGATTCATCAACTTCATTCTAAACATTTCTTCACAAAAAAAGAAATCTTTAACATCAATATTTATGGAACATGTCCACAAAAAAATCTAGCTGTCAACACTGAATATTGCATTGTTGTATTTCTTTTCACAGTTTATGAACTTATATCCATATTTTGTTGAAGTATTATTCAATAGATATATTTATAAAGGATCTTTGAATTGTTGCTATTTTTAGAATATTTAAAAAAAAATCTCACGTACCCCTTGGCATACCTTCAAGTACCCCCTTTAAAGAACCACTGATTTAGACCATAATGGCTTTGTGATGAGTCCATTTCAGTGGATAATAAATATATCTACAAACCACGTTTCCAAATGAGTTGGGAAATTGTGTTAGATGTAAATATAAACGGAATACAATGATTTGCAAGACATTTTCAACCCATATTCAGTTGAATATGCTACAAAGACAACATATTTGATGTTCAAACTAATAAAAAAAAATATTTTTTGCTAATAATCATTACCTTTAGAATTTGATGCCAGCAACACGTGAAAAAGAAGTTGGGAAAGGTGGCAATAAATACTGATAAAGTTGAGGAATGCTCATCAAACACTTTTTTGGAACATCCCACAGGTGTGCAGGCTAATTAGAAACAGGTGGGTGCCATGATTGGGTATAAAAGCAGCTTCCATGAAATTGTTAAGTAATTCACAAACAAGGATGGGGAGAGGGTCACCACTTTGTAAGCAAATTGTCGAACAGTTTTAGAACAACATTTCTCAACGAGCTATTGCAAGGAATTTAGGGATTTTACCATCTACGGTCTGTAAAATCATCAAAAGGTTCAAAGAATCTGGAGAACTCACTGCACGTAAGCGATGATATTACAGACCGTTGATCCCTCAGGCGGTACTGCATCAAAAAACGACATCAGTGTGGAAAGGATATCACCACATGGGCTCAGGAACACTTCATAAAACCACTGTCAGTAACTACAGTTGGTTGCTACATCTGTAAGTGCAAGTTAAAACTCTACTATGCAAAACAAAACCCATTTATCAACAACACCAAGGAACGCCGCTGGCTTCGCTTGGCCCGAGTTCATCTAAGATGGACTGATGCAAAGTGGGAAAGTGTTCTGTGGTCTGACGAACCCACATTTCAAATTATATTTGGAAACTGTGGACGTGGTGTCCTCCAGAACAAAGAAGAAAATAACCATCCGGATTGTTATTGGCGCGAAGTTCGAAAGCCAGCATCTGTGATGGTATGGGGGTGTATTAGTGCCCAAGGCATGGGTAACTTACACATCTGTGAAGGCACCATTAATGCTGAAAGGTCCATACAGGTTTTGGAGCAACTTATGTTGTCATCCAAGCAACGTTATCATGGACGCCCCTGCTTATTTCAGCAAGACAATGCCAAGCCACGTGTTACAACAACGTGGTTTCATAGTAAAAGAGTGCGGGTACTTTCCTGGCCCGAAAATGGGTGGCGCATTATCAAGCGTAAAATACGACTGTTGAACGACTAAAGCTCTACATAAAACAAGAATGAGAAAGAATTCCACTTTCAAAGCTTCAACAATTAGTTTCCTCAGTTCCCAAACGTTTATTGAGTGTTGTTAAAAGAAAAGGTGATGTAACACAGTGGTGAACATGCCCTTTCCCAACTACTTGGAAATTTTAAGTCATCATCATCATCATTTATTTTTATTCCTTTCATGAAAATGCATATTTACAAGCCACGTACAATTGACACTGTCATTGTTTTTTTTTGTTTTTCTTTCTTATACATTTCCATGATCAGAAAGGAGCAGATGGAAGAATTATATTCTTATATTTATCTGCCCCTTTTTTTAACACAAATTACAGTATTTTAGATGAATTATAAATGTTCCCTCCACCAACACCCGAACTCCAACATACTTTTCCATTTTCCTTTAAGCACTTTCACAATGACACGTCCAATCTAAATCAAAACTCAGTTTGATATAATTTCAGTTTTCTCTTTTTAGAACTTTTTTTAAATACAAATATATTCTTACAGCTTTTTAAGTCTTTGTTTAGAGAATTCCATGCTTTCACACCAACAACAGACAAGCACATTTGTTTCAAATTTGTTCGCACTCTTGGATGTTTAAAGTCTTACGGCCTTCTGTGGTTCTCATCTTCGGATGTGAACACTAATAACTTTTGTATGTCCTTCGGAAGAACTTTATTTCTCGCTTTGAACATCATTAATAGTGTATTCAATTCTACAATGTCTTTTAGTTTTAGTAATCCTGACCTAATGAAGAGTGGATTTGTGTGGTCTCTATGTCCTACTTTAAAAATGATTCGAATTGCTCTTTTCTGTGAAAGAAATAAAGGCATTATGTTGCTATGATATGTATTTCCCCATATTTCTGCACAATAATTGAAATAAGGTAGAATAATTGAGCAATATAACATTCTCATTGTGTTGTATGTAAAACTATATTTAACCTTGTTCAAAATAAATAAGCTTTTAGATACCTTATTTTTCACATGCATTATATGAGCTTCCCATGTCAACTTTTCATCTAAGATGACCCCAAGAAATCTGATTTCAGACACCTTCTCAATTTTCACATTGTTTATGGATAAACTAACTTCTATCTTTCTTTTATTACCGAATACCATATATTTAGTCTTTCCAAATTTAAAGATGATTTATTTATATCAAACCACAATTTTAGTTTGACCATTTCCTCTTTAATATTATTGGCTAAAATTTTCAAGTCATCTCCTGAACAGTATAAATTTGTATCGTCTGCGAATAATACGCACTGTAAAATTTTCGAAACCTCACAAATATCATTTATATATAAAGTAAAAAGTGTGGGTCCTAAAATGGAACCTTGTGGAATTCCACATTCAATATTCATACATTCTGACCTATGATCATCGATCTCAACATATTGCTGTCGTTGATGTAAATAACTGGTTAACCAGTCCAGTGCAACTCCTCTGACTCCATAAGTATATCATTTAGAAATGAGAATTTGATGATCTACAGTGTCAAATGCCTTCTTTAAATCAATGAACACTCCTATTGTGTATTTATTTTGATCAACTGCAGTTGTAATCTCTTCAATAATGTTCATGATGGCCAAGCTCGTAGACCTGTTTGATCGAAATCCATACTGATTTTCATTTAATAATTTATGTTTTTCAATAAAACAGTCTAATTTATTAACAAACAGTTTTTCAAGCACTTTTGAAAATTGGGATAAGAGAGATACAGGTCTATAATTACCAAATGTATGTTTATCTCCGGTTTTAAATATAGGTATAACCTTAGCAGTTTTCATACTGTCTGGGAAAACCCCTACTTTAAAAGAACAATTAATTATATAATGCAATGGTTTAATGATGCAATCAATTGTGTTTTTTATTATACTCATGTCAATGCCCTCATTGTCTATTGAGGTCTTGTTTTTTAGTTTGTAAACCACAGATAATATTTCATTCTCAGTCACTTCACTAAGAAACATTGACTGCATAACCCTATTTTTTCCCTTTTCCAGACATCCCCTGATTGATCATTAGCTCTAGGTATTTTGTTTGCTAAGCTAGGTCCTACATTTACAAAGAATTGATTCAATTCATTGACAATTTCAATGAAATTTCATTATTATTTGCAAAAAAAAATAAAGTTTAAGAGTTTGAACATCAAATATCTTGTCTTTGTAGCATATTCAACTGAATATGGGTTGAAAATGATTTGCAAATCATTGTATTCTGTTTATATTTACATCTAACACGATTTCCCAACTCATATGGAAACGGGGTTTGTATATCCAAATAGACGTCTAATAGTATCGCCCCCTAGGGAAGGTATTACAAATAAGGGTGGGCTTCACCTTACATGACACCATCTAAAAATACCCGCACATACTAAATAATGGACACCACAGCGTATTCGTCTCTCAAGCCTATCATCTGTAGTAGTGGAGTATCATGTATGGACAAATCCCATCTTTACACGACCAGTCGGGTTTATGAAGTATTCATGATTGTTTTTTTTCCCTCCCCCTCCCTCATGGTTTTGTGGACCATTTGGGGCTCCTGGCCAAGCAGCAAGGCACAGCTCTCATGGGAAATCATCATCAGCTTTTTTTTTTTTTATATTTATGTTCGCCACTTCTCAGAGATGAAAAAAAAAAAAAAAAAGCCATGAAGAAGAAAAATGGCTTGTGGCACAAGTGATGAGCTGTCATTGTCCACCCTTCTCTCCTCGTGGCTGCCATGCCTCCCACTTTCCTTTGCTCTAATTGCCACCTTAGTAAACCGTGTCAGCCGGCCCCAAAACGAGGTCCGACAGCGTTTGCATCTCTAATTTGATGACTTTCACCGGGGGACACGTAAAAAAAAACCCAGACGCACCAGAGGGTATGAGTCCCGGAGTCAACCGTGGTTATTTTTCCGTTCGGGCTCCAGTACTCTGGAATGCCCTCCCGGTAACAGTTCGAGATGCTACCTCAGTAGAAGCATTTAAGTCTCACCTTAAAACTCATCTGTATACTCTAGCCTTTAAATAGACTCCCTTTTACACCAGTTGATCTGCCGCTTCTTTTCTTTCTCCTATGTCCCCCCCTCCCTTGTGGAGGGGGTCCGGTCCGATGACCATGGATGAAGTACTGGCTGTCCAGAGTCGAGACCCAGGATGGACCGCTCGTCGGGACCCAGGATGGACCGCTCGCCTGTGTATCGGTTGGGGACATCTCTACGCTGCTGATCCGCTTGAGATGGTTTCCTGTGGACGGGACTCTCGCTGCTGTCTTGGATCCGCTTGAACTGAACTCTCGCGGCTGTGTTGGAGCCACTATGGATTGAACTTTCACAGTATCATGTTAGACCCGCTCGACATCCATTGCTTTCGGTCCCCTAGAGGGGGGGGGGTTGCCCACATCTGAGGTCCTCTCCAAGGTTTCTCATAGTCATCATTGTCACTGGCGTCCCACTGGATGTGAATTCTCCCTGCCAACTGGGTGTGAGTTTTCCTTGCCCTTTTGTGGGTTCTTCCAAGGATGTTGTAGTCGTAATGATTTGTGCAGTCCTTTGAGACATTTGTGATTTGGGGCTATATAAATAAACATTGATTGATTGAATGAGTTGTCATGGTAGCAAAAACAAACCAGGAAGTGAAAAAAACGGAACAAGAGTCTGGCCTCAGTCTGGACCCCCTCTCCAGAGGCCCAAACTTAGACCAATTTTTTATTTTTTATTTTATTTTATCTGTATCTCACTTTTTTTGTAAGGGGCGCCGGAAGTCGGCAGACCTGTCAGAGATCCTGTTCTGTCTCCCTGTAATGTTTATCTGATCTTGAATGGGATTGTGCTGAAAATGTTAATTTTCCTGAAGAAACTCTCCTGAAGGAATAAATAAAGTACTATCTATCCATCTATCTATCTATCTATCTATCTATCTATCTATCTATCTATCTATCTATCTATAAATACCTTGGTGTACACATCGACGACAAGCTGAATGGGTAAAAACCCGCTGAAGTCCTCTACAAGAAGGGACAGAGCCGCCTCTACTTCCTCAGGAGGCTAGGATCCTTCAACGTCTGTACAAAGATGTTGAAGATGTTCCTCGACTCATAGACTACAAGTCGGTGGTGGTGGTCGCCTTCTTCTACGCCGTGGCTTGCCGGGGCGGTGGGCTGAGAGGGAGGGACAAAAACAGACTGGACAAGCTGGTAGAGAAGGCCAGTAACGTGGTGGTGGGAGTGGAGCTAGACTCTCTGGAGGTGGTGTCAGAGAGGAGAAGTCTAGCAAAACTCCTAGACATTGTGGACAACACCTCCCACCCACTACACTCGGACCTTGCGGAGAGAATGAGCACATTCAGTGGAAGGCTCAGACCCCAAAAATGTAACACGGAACGACACAGGAGGTCCTTCATACCGACAGCCATCAGACTGTATAATGCATATGTTCCTTGACTGCACTTAAATGTAGAATATATGTACAATATATTTATACTATTCATATATTATATATATGAATAATATATATAATATAATAGTGTATAGGGATTTGGATACACTATCTGGAGTACAGGGCAGGCGAGTGGGGGATCTTATGCTCGTGGATAACTCCTCTGGCAGAGGGCTCCCCTCGTCTCTTTTAATGCACAGCAGAGGACACATAGCAAGAGTGGTCCTCGGGTCCTGTTGATCAGGGGCAGTAGCTCCACCGCCACAGATCCACTTTTAACCACTAATATCACAGTCAAAATGAAAGCTTGTTCCCATAGGCACCATAAACTGTTAATAATGTTTAGACAAAAGTGTATATTGTATATACTATTATATATATAGTATTTATATAGGTGTGTGTGTGTGTGTGTGTGTGTGTATTTTGGGTATATGCATGTGTGTATGTATGTGATTATGTGTATGTATGTATATGTATATATATGTATATTGTATATACTATTATATATATAGTATTTATATAGGTGTGTGTGTGTGTGTGTATTTTGGGTATATGCATGTGTGTATGTATGTGATTATGTGTATGTATGTATATATATATAAAAGTGTATATTGTATATACTATTATATATATAGTATTTATATAGGTGTGTGTGTGTGTGTGTGTGTGTGATGGACATATGTGTATTTTGGGTATATGCATGTGTGTATGTATGTGATTATGTGTATGTATGTATATATATATATATATATATATATATATATATATATATTGTATATATGTGTGTGTATATATGTGTGGTGTATAAATGTGTTTGTGTACATATGTATATATGTAAGTGTGTGTGAATTTAAATGTATTATATATAGATAATATATAGCATCTACGCAGCAACCACTGAACTGAATTATATTATATATATTATTGTATTATATATTGTATATATATATAGTATTTATATAGGTGTGTGTGTGTGTGTATATGATGGACATATGTGTATTTTGGGTATATGCATGTGTGTATGTATGTGATTATGTGTGTGTGTGTATGTATGTATACATATATATATATGTATGTATATATATATATATATATATATATATATATATGTATATATACATAAATTGTATATATATATGTGTAAGTGTGTGTGAATTTAAATGTATTATATATAGATAATATATAGCATCTACGCAGCAACCACTGAACTGAATTATATTATATATATTATTGTATTATATATTGTATATGTATATATATATATATATATATATAGTATTTATATAGGTGTGTGTATATGATGGACATATGTGTATTTTGGGTATATGCATGTGTGTATGTATGTGATTATGTGTGTGTGTGTATGTATGTATACATATATATATGTATATGTATGTATATATATATGTATATATATATAAATTGTATATATGTGTGTGTATATATGTGTGGTGTATATATATGTGTAAGTGTGTGTGAATTTAAATGTATTATATATAAATAATATATAGTATCTACGCAGCAACCACTGAACTGAATTATATTATATATATTATTGTATTATAAATTGTATATATATATATTGTATATGTATAGGGGTGGGACCTAATAAGTTTACTTCTTCCCACTCCCTTTTGAGCCAATCTTGACATCTACAAAAGCTTAGTCACATGTAATGTTTTCAATGTAGGTGTAAAAATAATGTATTTATATATTTCTTTTGTATTTTATGTCATTCTCTTGTTTTGTTTGCATGGGTCAAAATAAATCATTCATTCATATCCATCCATCCATTTCCTACCGCTTATTCCCTTTGGGGTGGCGGGGGGCGCTGGTGCCTATCTCAGCTACAATCGGGCGGAAGGCGGCATACACCCTGGACAAGTCGCCACTTCATCGCAGGGCCTGTATGTTATATATTATTTATTATTATTATTGTCTATTGTGAGCGAACTGTGGTGCTGAATTTCCCCCAGGGATCAATAAAGTACTTTCTATTCCATTCTATTCTTTTATGAATAATTCTCTGCTCATGTGTTCTACATGCCAGCCAGATCACTGGATGGATTACCCGTCCCGTCTCAACATTACGCAACAACGTCAGCCTTAGTCAGTTTAGTAATCTGTTGGCCGTGTTGCGTAACTATTTGTTAGCGCCTTTAACACATTCCCTCGCACCTTCTCTTTCGGAACACCGAGCCAGACAATACGTCTCTGTGAAGGGTCCATAGGGTGATAACAAACAGTATGCTGCGATACGGTGTTAAATACACAGCATTCACTGATACTCAACCGGGGTTGTACCTGCGTGCGTGTAGCCAATATGAAGTCAAACGCAGGGCAAAGGGAACTTTGCTCATACTTGCCAACCTTGAAACCTCTGAATTCGGGAGATTGGGGGTGGGGGTGCTGAGGAGTAGGGAGTATATTTATAGCTAGAATTCACTGAAATTCAAGTATTTCTTACATATATATGTATATAAATAAAAGAAATACTTGAATTTCAGTGTTCATTTATTTACACACATACACACACATCACACTCTTCTACTCATTGTTGCATTTGAAAGTGCAATGCTTTGCAGCCGGTAGCACAGCCTTTGAAGGAGCATAGGTATGGGCAGCATCTGTGATTTTCAATCAATCAATCAATCAATGTTTACTTATATAGCCCTAAATCACTAGTGTCTCAAAGGGCTGCACAAACCACTACGACATCCTCGGTAGGCCCACATAAGGGCAAGGAAAACTCACACCCAGTGGGACGTCGGTGACAATGATGACTATGAGAACCTTGGAGAGGAGGAAAGCAATGGATGTCGAGCGGGTCTAACATGATACTGTGAAAGTTCAATCCATAATGGATCCAACACAGTCGCGAGAGTCCAGTCCAAAGCGGATCCAACACAGCAGCGAGAGTCCCGTTCACAGCGGAGCCAGCAGGAAACCATCCCAAGCGGAGGCGGATCAGCAGCGCAGAGATGTCCCCAAGCCGATACACAGGCGAGCGGTACATGGCCACCGGATCGGACCGGACCCCCTCCACAAGGGAGAGTGGGACATAGGAGAAAAAGAAAAGAAACGGCAGATCAACTGGTCGAAAAAGGGAGTCTATTTAAAGGCTAGAGTATACGAATGAGTTTTAAGGTGAGACTTAAATGCTTCTACTGAGGTGGCATCTCGAACTTTTACCGGGAGGGCATTTCAGAGTACTGGAGCCCGAAATGAAAACGCTCCATAGCCCGCAGACTTTTTTTGGGCTTTGGGAATCACTAATAAGCCGGAGTCTTTTGAAGGCAGATTTCTTGCCGGGACATATGGTACAATACAATCGGCAATATAGGATGGAGCTAGTACGTGTAGTATTTTATACGTAAGTAGTAAAACCTTAAAGTCACATCTTAAGTGCACAGGAAGCCAGTGCAGGTGAGATTTTGAATTTTGCAGGAAAGTAGTGAGTTTAGGGTTGAATTGTCCATCCTCGTTCTATTCTCTGACCATGCTGAACACCCTCTCTGATGACGTATTGCTTCACCAGAGTCCGTCACATGTCTTGGTGATCATGTTTTGTTTAGTTGTCTTAGTTTACTTCAAAACTCCATTAGTTCCTGTTTTTTTCACTCCATTGTTTTGTTTCCATGCGCAACCCATTAGTTTTCACCTGTCCCCAAGTCACACACCTGTTTTCACTAATCATGTAACTATTATTTAAACCGAAAATTGCCAGGTTACCTCTGTCATATTGGGGGGTCGTTCTCCCAGGAAGGCAGACGGACTACTCGGGACAATCCTGGTCCATTACCTCAATGACAGTCGCGAGAGAACTGAATGCTGGGCACTAAGGCAGAAACTATGATGAACATGACACAAAACTTGATAACTGGGACATTAAAAAACAAAAATTTACGTGGCATGGCAAGAAAAACTATGGACAGAATCAGAGGTCAAGTCGCCAGGCTGACTTCCTGGCAACTTTCGGTTTAAATAATGGTTACATGATTCGTGAAAACAGGTGCGTGACTTGAGGACAGGTGAAAACTAAAAAAAACAGGAACTAATGGAGTCTTGAAGTAAACATAACTAAACAAAACATGATCACCAAGACATGACAGTCTGGAATCTTCCATCCTCCCTAGCAAACCCCTTCCCCTTTGATCTGTCCTGGATGAACTGAAATTTTTTGTTTCCAATCATTTTAGAACTTGCAAGCGTATTTCTTCTTCTTACTCGTCGTCGCCATGACTGCCTAAGCAAAAGATTGCAGACGACTACGAGGACGGCAGCTGAAAAGCGACCGGCAAACGACCCGACCTACACTTGGGTTTATTGAAAATAAACAAAAGTCAAACCTCCGCAATCATGTCCTTCCTTGATGGTCCTGGGAACCCACATCTGAGGTCCTCTCCAAGGTTTCTCATAGTCAGCATTGTCACTGGCGTCCCACTGGATGTGAATTCTCCCTGCCCACTGGGTGTGAGTTTTCCTTGCCCTTTTGTGGGTTCTTCCGAGGATGTCATCGTCGTAATGGTTTGTGCAGTCCTTTGAGACATTTGTGATTTAGGGCTGTATAAATAAACATTGATTGATTGATTGACCAGTCACGTTTTTGAACCGCGCTGATATCATCACAGCAGCAGTCACCAATACTACAAACCCCGCCTATCGTGTTAACGTTATGACCTGTTAAATCGAAATAAATGCCTTCTCATTTAGGTGAGCATGACTAGAGACAGATTGTGACTCAGGGAAGCGTACACAGACTCGGGCCGGGAAAGACGAATGTCACCAAACAGTGACTAAGCTTGCAACCATTTGCCACAGTGCTCCTGATTTTCGTGAGGGGAATGTTCACATTTAGTCTGAAAAAGATTATGTGTGGAATATTGGATAAAAGTCAATTAATTTCAAGTTAAAGTACCAATGATTGTCACACACACACTAGGTGTGGCGAAATTTGTCCTCTGCATTCGACCCATCACCCTTGATCACCCCCTGGGAGGTGAGGGGAGCAGTGGGCAGCAACGATGCCGCGCCCGGGAATCATTTACGGTGATTTCAGCATTTCAAATTCAAATTTGAAACTAATATGTGGTATAAACGTTCATCCATCCATCCATTTTTTACCACTTGTCCCTTTTGGGGTCGCTGGAGCTTATCGCAGCTTCATTCAGGCGGAAGGCAGAGTACACCCTGGACAAGTCTCCACCACATCGCAGTGTATAAACCTGTAAAGTGACATATGTCAAAGCAATATTTCTTATAATTGTGATGATCACAGCTTACAGTTTTTAGAGACCCCCAATTTTTTGAGATTTTTAAATCACCGTTTTCATCAGGTCTAAAACATAATCATCAAAATTAGGCTTGAAATATCTCGAGTTGCATGTGATGAGTCTATGTAGTATATTAGACAAGTAGTCTATTGATTTTGGTCAGCTGTTTTACATACTTTCTGCGAAAAAGCTAGTCAAAGATCATCTTTACGACAGATAGCTCGTTTTTAAGAACGTGCTGCAAATCTGTGAGTCCCACAAGTTTTTTAAACCGAACTCGTGGGCCACAGTTGACTGGTCTAAATAATGAAAAACAGAGGACTTAGGATGGAACCTTGAGGAACACCAAAAGTATAATTTAGTTACATAAATCACATTACAAAAAAAATTGTAACTGACAAAAAGGAGAGGATTTAAAAAGAGTTCCTTAAGGAACGCCTCAGTTTGTAAATCACACATTTGGACCCCAGGGCGCCAGCGACCCCAAAAGGGAATAAGCGGTAGAAAAATGGATGGATGGCTGGATGTTCTATGTTTTTTATCAAGGTTAAAATGTCAATGCAAGGATCTGCCAAAGTGTTTAGGGTGGTCCAAGGTCTCTGTGGAGAGGCTTAGCTGGCGAACGAGCAGCCCTAATATCAATCCAACATATTTTTTAAAGGTATTGAATCGATTTGATCAATACCAAAAAAGAAAACATCAATATGGTTGTGGAGAGGCGGAGCTGGCAGTCCAACAGCGGGGCAGGACACGCTAGAGCCCGGCCCAAGATGGCGGCGAGGAGGCGGAGATGACGACCGAGTGGAGAGGCGGGGCGTGCCGGGAGCGACGCTACAAGCGAGATCAGGTGCGTGGCTCGCGCACCGGGAGACAATAAACGTATCTCCTCTCAGTGTATAAAAGGGAAGACGGAGGAGAGAACGGGGCAGGAGGAGTTGGAGAGCCCGCACTAGAACCTGAAGAGCAAGAGCAAAAGAGAGCAGACGACGGCAGTTGAAAAGCGACCGGCGAACGAGCAGTGAAGGAAGAAGCTGAAAAGTGACCCGACCTACACTGGGGTTTATTGAAAAATAAACAAAAGTCAGACCTCCGCAATCTTGTCCTTCCTTGATGGTCCTGTGAACCCACGCGACATTTTTGTTTGTCTCCCAAGTTTTGAGCTGAACTCGAGGGCCGGTATGGTGTCATCCCCTGGCCGGATTTGGTCCCAGGGCTGCAAATCGAATAGCCCTGCTTTATTGGATTCCTCCCAAGGTGAACACAAGTAAACACTTGTAGCCTGCTCAGTGGCCTAGTGGTTAGAGTGTCCGCCCTGAGATCGGTAGGTTGGGAGTTCAAACCCCGGCCGAGTCATACCAAAGACTATTAAAAAATGGGACCCATTGCCTCCCTGCTTGGCACTCAGCATCAAGGGTTGGAATTGGGGGTTAAATCACCATAAATTATTCCTGGGCGCGGCACCCTTGCTGCCCACTGCTCCCCTCACCTCTCAGGGGGTGATCAAGGGGATGGGTCGAATGCAAAGGACCAATTTCACCACAAATAGTGTTTGTGTGACAATCATTTAGCGGCATTGCAGTTTTTACTTAACAGCTGACATAAACGGTCTCTAAATGGAATTTCCGCTGATCCTCATTATTTACCAGTCAGTAATCACTCCATAAATCTTTTGCTCAAACTGTTAAGAGAAGCAGCTGCGTCGATGCTTAATCGTCCGCGGCAAAGCGGCCGTATATAATTTACACATACTGTATACATAGAAGTTTGAGCTAAGTGCTCCACTTCCCTTCGCTGACTTGATCCATTTAACTGCCCTTCCCTGTCTTAAGAGGATACCGAGACCAAAGCTCTAAATCCCCTCCTAGCCCACGACCCTGTGATTGGAGGGCAGCGCGGCCAGAAGAGGTTCAACGAGTGCTGTGTTATAAGCTTGTTTTGATTATTAGATGTTTTTCACTTTTGTATTAAGTTGATCACATATTTAATATTAGTAAATCAATTCATGTATCGATGGGACCCACTTTTATTCTCTGGCTTTTAACACTGCGTGAGTTGTGTGGACCTCTGTGATTATGTCAATTATATGTACAATTATATGCTGTATGATATTGTGATTGAATACATGCACAAAATAAAATTAAACATAACCATTGGGTAGCAGGTTACAGTTTTCTTAATGTACAAACCCCGTTTCCATATGAGTTGGGAAATTGTGTTAGACGTAAATATAAACGGAATACAATGATTTGCAAATTTTTTCCAACCTATATTCAGTTGAATGCACTACAAAGACAACATATTTGATGTTCAAACTCATTGACTTTATTTTTTTTTTTGCAAATAATAATTAACTTAGAATTTCATGGCTGCAACACGTGCCAAAGTAGTTGGGAAAGGGCATGTTCACCACTGTGTTACATCACCTTTCATTTTAACAACACTCAATAAACGTTTGGGATCTAATTGTTGAAGCTTTGAAAGTGGAATTCTTTCCCATTCTCGTTTTATGTAGAGCTTCAGTCGTTCAACAGTCCGGGGTCTCCGCTGTCGTATTTTACGGTTCATAATGCGCCACACATTTTCGATGGGAGACAGGTTCTGGACTGCAGGCGGGGCAGGAAAGTACCTCCACTCTTTTACTACGAAACCACACTGTTGTAACACGTGGCTTGGCATTGTCTTGCTGAAATAAGCAGGGGCGTCCATGATAACGTTGCTTGAATGATAACATAAGTTGCTCCAAAACCTGTATGGACCTTTCAGCATTAATGGTGCCTTCACAGATGTGTAAGTTACCCATGCCTTGGGCACTAATGCACCCCCATACCATCACACATGCTGGCTTTTCAACTTTGCGTCTATAACAATCCGGATGGTTATTTTCCTCTTTGTTCTGGAGGCCACCACGTCCACAGTTTCCAAATATAATTTGAAATGTGGACTCGTCAGACCACAGAAAACTTTTCCACTTTGCATCAGTCCATCTTAAATGAACTCGGGCCCAGCGAAGCCAGCGGCGTTCCTTGGTGTTGTTGATGAATGGGTTTTGTTTTGCATAGTAGAGTTTTAACTTGCACTTACAGATGTAGCGACCAACTGTAGTTACTGACAGTGGTTTTATGAAGTGGTCCTGAGCCCATGTGGTGATATCCTTTACAGACTGATGTCTGTTTTTGATGCAGTACCGCCTGAGGGATCAAAGGTTCGTAATATCATCGCTTACGTGCAGTGATTTCTCCAGATTCTCTGAACCTTTTGATTATTTTACGGACCGTAGATGGTGAAATCCCTAAATTCCTTGCAATAGCTCGTTGAGAAATGTTGTTCTAAAACTGTTCGACAATTTGCTAACAAAGTGGTAACCCTCACCCCATCCTTGTTTGTGAATTACTTAGCATTTCATGGAAGCTGCTTTTATACCCAATCATGGCACCCACCTGTTCCCAATTAGCCTGCACACCTGTGGGATGTTCCAATAAGTGTTTGATGAGCATTACTCAACTTTGTCAGAATTTATTGCCACCTTTCCCAACATCTTTGTCACGTGTTGCTGGCATCAAATTGTAAAGTTAATTATAATTGCAAAAAAAAATGTTTATCAGTTTGAACATCAAATATGTTGTCTTTGTAGCATATTCAACTGAATATGGGTTGAAAATGATTTGCAAATCATTGTATTCTGTTTATATTTACATCTAACACAATTACCCAACTCATATGGAAACAGGGTTTGTATAATCGTTGCTTTTTTCGTGATCTTTTTTTTCCTTCTCATCACTGCATACGCGTTCTATCTATTGTTACATATTCTCTGTGAGTTACTCTCCCTATTAGAACGTGTTCACGTTTAAACACGGGAAGCGACAGGAAAAGTGCTATCGTATCAAATTAGCTCTGCTTCTTCCTACTCCTTTTCAGTCATGTTGACTTTTGCAGGTGTAAACGTGTGATGTTTTTCAAAACAAGTCAAAACCCTTACCATTGCCATTGGTCCCTCGCCGACCTTTGACCCGGGCCTTGAGCTCTGTGATTGGCTGGCTGCTGTGACATGCTTAGTGCTGACTGTGTGTCTGTGTGGGCCTGAGGTCGGACACAAACTGCCTGGTCAGCAGTTTGTCACGAAACACACACACATACATGTATATATATATATATATATATGTATATATATATATATATGTATACATATATATATATACATACATACATATATGTATATATATATGTATATATGTATATATATATATACATACATACATAAATACATGTATATATATACATACATACATATATATATATATATATACATACATACATACATACATCTATATATATGTATGTATGTATATATATATGTATGTATGTATATATATATATATATACACATATATACATACATATATATATACACACAAACATATAGACACACACACACACACACATATATATATATATATATATATATATATACAGTGGGGCAAAAAAGTATTTAGTCAGCCACCGATCGTGCAAGTTCTCCCACTTAAAATGATGACAGAGATCTGTAATTTTCATCATAGGTACACTTCAACTGTGAGAGACAGAATGTGAAAAAAAATCCTGGAATTCACATTGTAGGAATTTTAAAGAATTTATTTGTAAATTATGGTGGAAAATAAGTATTTGGTCTAGCATTCAAAGCTCTCACTGATGGAAGGAGGTTTTGGCTCAAAATCTCACGATACATGGCCCCATTCATTCTTTCCTTAACACGGATCAATCGTCCTGTCCCCTTAGCAGAAAAACGGCCCCAAAGCATGATGTTTCCACCCCCATGCTTAACAGTAGGTGTGGTGTTCTTGGGATGCAACTCAGTATTCTTCTTCCTCCAAACACGACGAGTTGAGTTTATACCAAAATGGATACATGGATGATGTGGTCAGATGAAACCAAAATAGAACTTTTTGGTATAAACTCACCTCGTCGTGTTTGGAGGAAGAAGAATACTGAGTTGCATACCAAGAACACCATACCTACTGTGAAGCATGGGGGTGGAAACATCATGCTTTGGGGCTGTTTTTCTGCTAAGGGGACAGGACGATTGATCCGTGTTAAGGAAAGAATGAATGGGGCCGTGCATTGTGAGATTTTTAGCCAAAACCTCCTTTGAATGGTTGACCAAATACTTATTTTCCACCATAATTTACAAATAAATTCTTTAAAATTCCTACAGTGTGAATTCCTGGATTTATTTTTCACATTCTGTCTCTCACAGTTGAAGACCTCTGTCACATACACACATACATATATATATACATGTACAAAATACATATATGACAAGGGGAAACAGACTATAAATGTGCATAGAGACTGACACACACACACACACACAAACACACACACACAAAGACACACCTCCCCAGTATACAGCTCATGGTCACATCATTATTAATTCACCGGCGTGGCTAATAGCCACATGTCACATCCACGCTTGTAACCCACCAAAGACCTTAATCCGCAGGTCCTGATGTTACGAGGTGGTGACAATAGTAAGAGAGGGTGCTTCAGACCCTCTCCCCGTGACACCAATGACACTAGCACAATAAAAAAAGACCCCCCCCCCTCTCTGCCCCGCCCCTATACGCTCCAATCCTTCACACCTGAGCGCTCACGCTGAAATGTGCAATCGGAGGAGAGAGACAAGGGAGACGGGGGGGGTTCCACGTCTTCTTTCAAACTCAATTTAGGTCCGTCCAGGTTTACATGATCCGGGTAATTAACGGGTGTAAGGTGGTAGCGTGTTTGGCAGTTCATATTTGCAACAGGAAGTTCCCTAAGGTAAGAAAAAAAGCATGCATGGTCTACTTCCAAACATTTTGTGCATTAAAGCGCCCGTTTACTACTGATAAGCAGGGGCGGTTCTAGGCATGCTTATATGAGGGGGCAGTCAAAAATGTGAAGGGGGCATCATGTGTACACATTATGCTCCAGCACTTTTTTTTTCTGTGCTTGTCTCGTATTCTTTGTAATAACGTTGATATTCTGAAGCTAACTCTAGAGGGGCGTGGCCTGCGGGCCTGCAGCGAAGCGGGGTGTTGCCAGGACCGGCCCCGGAATCAGCGACAGGTGCGTAGATGGCCCACTTGGGCCTTGTTATCTAATCACCTGTCGCTCTGTTATAAGCAGCAGCCGGAAGGAGAGACAGTGTTGGAGCCGGAGCTGGAGCCAGAGCACGAACGAGAACGAAAGAGAAAAAGACAATTGCTGGAGAGCAACTGAGAGACTTATTGAAAAATAAATAAATATCGTAACCCTGAAAAAGGCTTTCGTGTCGGTTCTTGGTGGTCTGAAGAACCCCCCACCCCCGAGCACCTTCTTGTGCTTTTTTAGAAGCCAAGTGACTTTTGCTCCATTTTGTAAAAGAAGCTCACTCGTCAAGGACGCTCACACTGACCAAGCAAATCGGGCATTTGAAATGTTGGTTGGACAAATTTTTTTCTCGAACAATTTCAATATGATACATTACATCAGGGGTCGGGAACCTTTTTGGCTGAGAGAGCCAAGAATCCAAATATTTTAAAATGTGTTTCCCTAAGAGCCATATCATTTTTTTTTTCAACACTGAACACAACTAAACGCGTGCATTTTTTTAAGTAAGACCAACATTTCCAGAGTATAATAAGTCTCTTATTCTTTGTAATAACATTGTTATTCTGAAGCTAACTGTGGAGGGGGCGTGGCCTGCGGGCCTGCAGCGAAGCGGGGTGTTGCCAGGACCGGCCTCGAAATCAGCGACAGGTGCGTAGACGGCCCACTTGGGCCTTGTTATCTAATCACCTGTCGCTCTGTTATAAGCAGCAGCCGGAAGGAAAGACAGGGTTGGGGCTGGAGCTGGAGCCAGAGCGCGAGAGAGAAAAATAAAAAAAACAATATTGGAACCCTAAAACAGGCTCTCGGTGGTCTGAAGAACCCCCAGGAGGGCAAGCCCCACACTAACCAATAATAAATAAATTACTTCTTACCATTAACGCAACTTCTTGAACATAAAATGCGTGAGAATGTTTTATATTTTCAATGTTGTTTTTAACACTGTGATTACAAGTGGAATTATTCATTACTTATCCTGTTAAGCAGTGTCAGCTCAGATTTATCCGAGAGCCAGATGCAGTCATCAGAAGAGCCACATCTGGTTCTAGAGCCATAGGTTCCCTACCCCTGATGTAGGTCATTGAGGCTAATGATGCTGATTAGCACAATGACCTCCTACTTTGTAAAGCCACACTCTTCTCTGTCTTGTCCTTGCAAAAGCACACACACACACACACACACACACACACACACACACACACACACACACACACACACGCACACACACACACACACACACACACACACACAGTTAATGAGAATGTATCGGGATGCATCAGCCTCAGTGATGAAATGTCTCCTAACGAAGGACCAACTAATTGCGTGCCAATGGGCGTTGCAAACTCAGCGATTTAAAACACAAGACTCCCCTCTTCTTTCTTGCTGTGATTGCTCGCCTTTTGCGTTGTAATCAAAACAAGACGTCGAGCTTATTGAAAAATTATATATGCAACACGTGCGGAAATTCCCCCGGCATCTCTCATGTCAATAACAGCAAGGGCAGTACAGGTGCTGTTCATATTATTAGAATATCATGAAAATCAATCAATCAATGTTTACTTATATAGCCCTAAATCACTAGTGTCTCAAAGGGCTGCACAAACCACTACGACATCCTCGGTAGGCCCACATAAGGGCAAGGAAAAACTCACACCCAGTGTGACGTCGGTGACAATGATGACTATGAGAACCTTGGAGAGGAGGAAAGCAATGGATGTCGAGCGGGTCTAACATGATACTGTGAAAGTTCAATCCATAATGGATCCAACACAGTCGCGAGAGTCCAGTCCAAAGCGGATCCGACACAGCAGCGAGAGTCCCGTTCACTGCGGAGCCAGCAGGAAACCATCCCAAGCGGAGGCGGATCAGCAGCGCAGAGATGTCCCTAGCCGATACACAGGCGAGCGGTACATGGCCACCGGATCGGACCGGACCCCCTCCACAAGGGAGAGTGGGACATAGGAGAAAAAAAAAAGAAACGGCAGATCAACTGGTCTAAAAAGGGAGTCTATTTAAAGGCTAGAGTATACAAATGAGTTTTAAGGTGAGACTTAAATGCTTCTACTGAGGTGGCATCTCGAACTGTTACCGGGAGGGCATTCCAGAGTACTGGAGCCCGAAATGAAAACGCTCTATAGCCCGCAGACTTTTTTTGGGCTTTAGGAATCACTAATAAGTCGGAGTCCTTTGAACGCAGATTTCTTGCCGGGACATATGGTACAATACAATCGGCAAGATAGGATGGAGCTAGACCGTGTAGTATTTTATACGTAAGTAGTAAAACCTTAAAGTCACATCTTAAGTGCACAGGAAGCCAGTGCAGGTGAGCCAGTACAGGCGTAATGTGATCAAACTTTCTTGTTCTTGTCAAAAGTCTAGCAGCCGCATTTTGTACCAACTGTAATCTTTTAATGCTAGACATGGGGAGACCCGAAAATAATATGTTACAGTAATCGAGGCGAGACGTAACAAACGCATGGATAATGATCTCAGCGTCTTTAGTGGACAGAATGGAGCGAATTTTAGCGATATTACGGAGATGAAAGAAGGCCGTTTTAGTAACGCTTTTAATGTGTGCCTCAAAGGAGAGAGTTGGGTCGAAGATAATACCCAGATTCTTTGCCGTGTCGCCTTGTTTAATTGTTTGGTTGTCAAATGTTAGAGTTGTATCATTAAATAGAGTTCGGTGTCTAGCAGGACCGATAATCAGCATTTCCGTTTTTTTGGCGTTGAGTTGCAAAAAGTTAGCGGACATCCATTGTTTAATTTCATTAAGACACGCCTCCAGCCGACTACAATCCGGCGTGTTGGTCAGCTTTAGGGGCATGTAGAGTTGGGTGTCATCAGCATAACAGTGAAAGCTGATACCGTATTTGCGTATGATGTCACCTAGCGGCAGCATGTAGATGCTGAAGAGTGCAGGGCCAGGGACCGAACCCTGGGGAACTCCACACGTTACCTTAACGTAGTCCGAGGTCACATTGTTATGGGAGACACACTGCATCCTATCAGTAAGATAAGAGTTAAACCAAGACAGGGCTAAGTCTGACATACCAATTCGTGTTTTGATACGTTCTAATAAAATATTATGATCGAAAAGGTTGAATTATTTCAGTAATTATATTCAGAACGTGAAACTTACATATTATAGCAATTCATTACACACATAGTGATATATTTGAATTGTTTATTTCGTTAAATGTTGATGATTAGTACTGACAATTACTGAAAATCCCAAATTCAGTATCTCAGAAAATTAGAATATTAGTTACGTACCAAAAAATATATTTTTTAGAAATGTGGGCCAACTGAAAAGTATGAACATGGAAAGTTTCAGCATGTACGGCAAGTTGCAGCTCCTTTTGCCTCAATTGCTGCAGCAATACGGCGTGGTATAAAGTCGACCAGTCTGTTGCACTCCTCAGGTGTTATGAGAGCCCAGGTTGCTTTAATAGTGGCCTTCAGCTCTTCAGCATTGTTGGGTCTGGCATCTGGCATCTTCTGCTTCACAATACCCCATAGCTTTTTTATGGGGTTAAGGTCAGGTGAGTTTGCAGGGATACCATGGTCCTTAAACCAGGTACTGGTAGATTTGGCACTGTGTGCAGGTGCCAAGTCATGTTGGAAAACGAAATCTTCACCTCCATAAAATTGGTCCGCGGCAGGCAGCATAAAGTGTTCTAAAACTTCCTGGTAGACTGCTGCATTGACCCTAGACCTCAGGAAACACAGTGGACCAACACCAGCAGATGAAATGGCACCCCAGACCATTACCCATTGTGGAAATTTGACTCTGGATTTGAGGCAACGTGGATTCTGTGCCTCTCCTGTCTTCCTCCAGACTCTAGGACCTTGATTTCCAAAGGAGATACAAAATTTACTTTCATCTGAAAACATAACTTTGGACCACTCAGCAGCAGTCCAGTCCCCTTTTTGTCTTGAGCCCAGGCGAGACGCTTTTGACGTTGTCTCTTATTCAAGAGCGGCTTTACACAAGGAATGCGACAGCTGAAGCCCATATCTTGCATACGTCGGTGCGTGGTGGTTCTTGAAGCACTGACTCCAGCTGCAGTCCACTCTTTGTGGATCTCCCCCACATTTTTGAATCCTTTCCAGACCGCGGTTATCCCTCTTGCTTGTACACTTTTTTCTACCACATCTTTGTCTTCCCTTGGTCTTTCTATTAATGTGCTCGGACACAGAGCTCTGGGAACATCCAACCTCTTTGGCAATGACCTTTTGTGTCTTGCCCTCCTTCTTTAAAGTATCAATGGTCATCTTTTGGACAGTTGTCCAGTCAGCAGTCTTCCCCATGATTGTGAATCCAAACGAGAGACCAATTAAAGGCTTTTCCAGGTGTTTTGAGTTAGTTAGCTAACTAGAGTGTGGCACCAGGTGTCTTCAATATCTTCTTCTTTCCTTCTTTTATATAGCGCTTTTCTCAAGTGACTCAAAGCGCTTTACATAGTGAAACCCAATATCTAAGTTACATTTAAACCAGTGTGGGTGGCACTGGGAGCAGGTGGGTAAAGTGTCTTGCCCAAGGACACAACGGCAGTGACTAGGATGGCGGAAGCGGGAATCGAACCTGCGACCCTCAAATATCTGACCTTTTCACCATATTCTAATTTTCTGAAATGTTGAATTTCGGGTTTTCATTGGTTGTCAGCTATAATCATCTCCTTTTTGGCAAAAAAAAACGCTTGAAATGTATCAGTCTGTTTGGAATGAATGTATGCATTCTACAAGTTTGACTTTCTAAACGGATTTAATGAAATAAATCAACTTTTTCATGATATTCTAATAATATGACCAGCACCTGTATAGTGGACGTGGAACAATGACGCTTCCATTTTTCAAACAGGCCAAAATGCTGTGCCAGGAATCAGGCCACGCCCACTCGCTTTGCCCCGCCCGCCGTATTTCAAAGCGATGCGCCGTCTTATGACGCATGGCATGCAAATGAACGCCGCCGACACCCTGCGCCTCATTCCTGGAACGGAGGTGCGGATGGATTGTGGGTAATTACGGAGGGCCCTGGGTAATTGCGGTAAGGAATGCGCACAGCTGAGAACCCAATGAGAAGACACGTGTCGGCATGGCAACCACCCAGGCGTTAATTATTTTCTTCCTTGAAGGGCAGGGGAGGAATCCCCTCTTCAAAGGGAAGAAACACCTGCAAGTCAAATCCCCCCCAACTCCCAATTTTGCTTTTATTGCCTCTGTTGGTTCCCTGTGATTTCTCAATCTTTTTCCGTTGCCGATTCGTCCAATTTCCGACTCGCGTCTTCGTCTTTCTCGCCTCTCTGCGACCACCAACCCGAGTTTCTAGCTGACTTGGGATCCTTTTTGGCTGAGAGAGCCATGAAAGCCCATCCATCTATCTTCTTCCGCTTATCTGAGGTCGGGTCGCGGGGGCAGCAGCCTAAGCAAGGAAGCCCAGACTTCCCTCTCCCCAGCCACTTCGATTGTAAATAATGTAAATAATGCAATGTACATACTATGATGATTAACCTGTGTGATGACTGTATTATGCTGATAGTATATATTTGTACCATGAATTGATTAACTTGGACCCTGACTTAAACAAGTTGAAACACTTATTGGGGTGTTACCATTTAGTGGTCAATTGTACGGAATATGTACTGAACTGTGCAATCTACTAATAAAAGTATCAATCAATAAAACAATCAATTCATCTATGGCAGGGGTGCCCACACTTTTTCTGCAGGCGAGCTACTTTTCAATTGACCAACTCGAGGGGATCTACCTCATTTATATATATCATTTATATTTATTTATTTATGAAAGAGACATTTTTGTAAACACGTTAAATGTGTTTAATGATAATACAAGCATGTGTAACACATATAGATGTCTTTCTTTCAGGAAGACAAGAATATAAGTTGGTGTATTACCTGATTCTGATGACTTGCATTGATTGGAATCAGACAGTAATGATGATAACGCCCACATTTTCAAATGGTGGAGAAAAAAAGTTGTCCTTTCTGTACAATACCACATGAAATTGGTTGGTTTTTGGCATCTAATTCATCCAGCTTCCATACACTTTACAAGAAAAACATTGGCGGCAAATTCCGTAGCTTGCTTGATTGACATTCACGGCACCCGAGGGTCTTGTGAGATGACGCTGGCTGCTGCAAGTTCATTATTATGAAAATATGACCGAGAGGAAGTCGAGAAACACTTTTTATTTCAACAGACTCTCGCGCCGTACCTTCCGTCAAAACTCTAAAGGCCGACTGCACATTTCCTATCTTCACAATAAAAGCCCTGCTTCATGCTGCCTGCGCTAACTAAATACTGAGTCTCAGAAAACTGGCGTGCACAAGCGATCCCTCAGAAAGCTGGCGTGCACATCACTTGTGCACGCCAGCTTTCCGAGACTCTTATTTTGTTAGCGCAGGCGGCATGAACAGGGCTTTTATTGTGAAGATAGGAAATGTGCAGTCGGCCTTTAGAGTTTTGACGGAAGGGACGGCGCGAAGGTCTGTTGAAATAAAAAGTGTTTCTCTCCTTCCTCTCTGTCATTTTTTCATAATAATGAACTGGCAGCAGCCAGCGTCATCTCACAAGACCCTCAGGTGCCGTGAATGTCAATCAAGCAAGCTACGGAATTTGCCGCCAATGTTTTTCTTGTAAAGTGTATGGAAACTGGATGAATTAGATGCCAAAAACCAACCACTTTCATGTGGTATTGTACAGAAAGGACAACTTTTTTTCTCCTCCATTTGAAAATGTGGGCGTTATCATCATTACTGTCTGATTCCAATCAATGCAAGTCATCAGAATCAGGTAATACACCAACTTATATTCTTGTCTTTGTGAAAGAAAGACATCTATATGTGTTACACATGCTTGTATTATCATTAAACACATTTAACTTGTTTACAAAAATGTCTCTTTCATAAATAAATAAATAAATATAAATGATATATATAAATGAGGTAGATCCCCTCGAGTTGGTCAATTGAAAAGTAGCTCGCCTGCAGAAAAAGTGTGGGCACCCCTGGTCTAGGGCATGGGTGTCAAACTCTGGCCCGCCGTGTAATTTAATTTGGCCCTTAAAGTAATATCAAATTAACATTAGAGCTGGCCCGCCGGTATTATACAGCAGTGGTGCCGCTGTAACACCGCATTCACCGCTAATACTCCTACTTGCCAACCCTCCCGATTTTCCCAGAAGACTCCCGAATTTCAGTGCCCCTCTCGAAAATCTCCCGGGGGACAACCATTCTCCCGAATTTCTCCCGATTTCCACCCGGACAACAATATTGAGGACCCTGCCTTTATCGTACTCTTTTCCTCCCTACAAACAGCGTGCCAGCCCAGTCACATAATATCTGCGGCTTTTACGCACCGCGATGAATGCTAGGCATACTGAAGGTGGCCGTGTAAACAAATTCAACACTGTTACAAATATGCGCCACACTGTGAGCCCACACCAAACAAGAATGACAAACACATTTCGGGAGATCATTCGCAACATAAACACAACAGAACAAATACCCTGGATCCCTTGCAGCACTAACTCTTCCGGGACGCTACACTATACACCCGTCCTCCCCCACGCTACCACCATTTTTTTTAATTTTCAATTTATTTAATATGCCATTGATATTCATTTGTTTTTTTTAAAGTTGATTTTGCACAGTTGCTTGTTTTATAGCAAATCAGTTTAGCAAACTGAGCAATAATTAATGTTTTTATTCTTGTACTTTCTCTGGCTACTTGAATGTTTGATTCATTCATTATTATTTTACTTTCAAATGTATTATATTAGCCTTTGGAAAAAGTTTATTTATATATTTACCTCAGAGGGCTGCAAATAGAAAAGAGGCATTACATTTTTATTCAAATTTCATTTGATATGCCATTGATATTTTTTTTAATGATTATTATTATTATTTGAAACTCGATTTTGCATGTCACTATAAAGTAACATAAGCTTTGCTTGTTCAATATTCATTGCAAAACTTGTTTAGGTCCTATTAAAAGCTTAATTTGTTAAATTTTGGCCTGCGGCTTTGTTCAGTTTTAAAATTTTGGCCCAGTCTGTATTTGAGTTTGACACCCCTGGTCTAGCTCTTCCCGGGGGATCCCGAGGCGTTCCCAGGCCAGCCGGGAGACATAGTCTTCCCAACTTCCCAAAATAAACTTCAATTTCTGTCTTTTTCAACTCTAAATCTGACTAGAGCAGGGGCCATCCATCCATCCATCTTCTTCCGCTTATCCGAGGTCGGGTCGCGGGGGCAACAGCCTAAGCAGGGAAGCCCAGACTTCCTTCTCCCCAGCCACTTCGTCTAGCTCTTCCCGGGGGATCCCGAGGCGTTCCCAGGCCAACATAGTCTTCCCAACGTGTCCTGGGTCTTCCCCTGGTTGGACGTGCCCTAAAAACCTCCCTCGGGAGGCGTTCGGGTGGCATCCTGACCAGATGCTCGAACCCCCTCATCTAGCTCCTCTCGATGTGAAGGAGCAGCGGCTTTACTTTGAGTTCCTCCCGGATGGCAGAGCTTCTCACCCTATCTCTAAGGGAGAGACCCGCCACACGGCGGAGTAAACTCATTTCGGCCGATTGTACCCGTGATCTTATCCTTTCGGTCATGACCCGAAGCTCATGACCATAGGTGAGGATGGGAACATAGATCGACCTGTAAATTGAGAGCTTTGCCTTCCGGCTCAGCTCCTTCTTCACCACAACGGATCGGTACAACGTCCGCATTACTGAAGACGCCGCACCGATCCGCCTGTCGATCTCACGATCCACTCTTCCCTCACTCGTGAACAAGACTCCTAGGTACTTGAACTCCTCCACTTGGGGCAGGGTCTCCTCCCCAGGAAAGCCAAATATTTTAACATGTATTTCTGTGAGAGCCGTATAATATTTTTAACACTGAATACTACTGTCAGGTTCAAACACTGATGACATATATTAAGCAGACTGGAAGTAAGGAATTAAACAGAGACTGGATTCAATTTAGCTCAATGAGGAGAGAAACGTGTACCCTTGTACAGTGTCGTCCCACGCTCTGACAAGAGAATTCTACGCCTCCTCTTTTATTTGGATTTCCCTGATTACAACAACTAAATACGTGCATCTCTTATTCTTTTTACCAACATTGTTATTCTGAAGGTAACTGTGGAGAGGCGGAGCCAACTGCGGGGCAGGGCACGCTGGAACCCTGCCCAAGATGGCAGCAAGAAGACGTGCCGGCAGCAATTACGCTGCAATCGAGTTCAGGTGCGCACCTACACACAATTAATTCATCTCCTCTGGCTTTAGAAAAGGGCAGCAGCAGAGGAGGGAGAGCCAGAAGGAGTTGGAGAGCCCGCAGAAGTGGATGAGGAGCGAAAGAGACAGAGAGCGGACCGGAGAGCAAGAGACGAAAGCGACCAAAGAGCGAGCAGCAGAGGGAGAGAGAGCAAAACGGCGACGACGAAAGCTTTATTGAAAAATAAACAAGAGTCAAATCTGCTCAAATCATGTCCTTCCTGGGTGGTCCACTGAACCAGAGCGACGACAGCAAGAGACTGCCACAGTAACCAATAATAAATCAAATACTTTTGACCATTAATGCGACTTCTTGAACAGGTGCGATGGAAATGGATGGATGGATTAAAATGCATGAGAATGTTTTATATTTTGAAAGTTATTTTTAACACTGCCGAATTATGAATTACTTATCGTGTTAAACAACGTCAGCTAAGATTTATCTGAGAGCCAGAGGCGGTCATCAAAAGAGCCACAACAGGCTCGAGAGCCATAGGTTCCCTACCCCTGCTCTACCCCATCAGAGTCAAGTGGGAAAAAAAACACGCCAGAGGTGAAAAAATCGGTGTACGTTTATGCTATTTTGGTGCATGGAAACATTCACAAATGGGTCCGCATGAATTAAAAGGGTCTGCAAGTTTTTAAAGGTAATATTGTAGTCTATGAAAATGGTCTGAAAATTGCAGACCACAAGCAGGGTTGTGTGAAAAATCGGAGTCTGAAAAAGGTAAAATGGTAAATGTTTGTATTCATATAGTGCTTTTCTACCCCTTTTTAAGGAGCCCAAAGCGCTTTGAGAGTATTTCCACATTCACCCATTCACACACACACATTCACACACTGATGGCGGGAGCTGCCATGCAAAGCTGCTAACCAGCACCCATCAGGAGCAAGGGTGAAATGTCTTGCTCAAGGACACAACGGACGTGACTAGGAAGATAGAAGGTAGGGATTGAACCAGGAACCCCCACTCTCCCAACTTCACCACGCTGTCCCGGGTAAAAAAAGGGTAGTTTGCCAAAGTGGTTGTCTTTAGAAAAACAGACTACGAAAACTATAGTCTGCTAATTTTGTTGTTGTGGGCAGAAATTGTCAGACTTGGACTTGGACAAGGGTTGTTTCTTCGCCGCAAAGGATAGTTGGCACGAGCGAGACGTGAATCTGAGTACACATTTTACTTTTAACATCCATCCATCCATCCATTTTCTTCCGCTTATCCGAGGTCGGGTCGCGGGGGCAACAGCCTAAGCAGGGAAGCCCAGACTTCCCTCTCCCCAGCCATTTCGTCTAGCTCTTCCCGGGGGATCCCGAGGCGTTCCCAGGCCAGCCGGGAGACATAGTCTTCCCAACGTGTCCTGGGTCTTCCCCGTGGCCTCCTACCGGTTGGACGTGCCCTAAACACCTCCCTCGGGAGGCGTTCGGGTGGCATCCTGACCAGATGCCCGAACCACCTCATCTGGCTCCTCTCGATGTGAAGGAGCAGCGGCTTTACTTTGAGTTCTTCCCGGATGGCAGAGCTTCTCACCCTATCTCTAAGGCGGAGGAAACTCATTTGGGCCGCTTGTACCCGTGATCTTATCCTTTCGGTCATGACCCAAAGCTCATGACCATAGGTGAGGATGGGAACGTAGATCGACCGGTAAATTGAGAGCTTTGCCTTCCGGCTCAGCTCCTTCTTCACCACAACAGATCGGTACAACGTCCGCATTACTGAAGACGCCGCACCGATCCGCCTGTCGATCTCACCATCCACTCTTCCCCTTTTTAACACTGTAACTCAAAAAAAGGAAAACAAAGGGCGCTCACAAGAAGCTATGAAAAAAAAAGACTAGTAAAAAGGCTACAAACTATAAACATGAACAAAAACACCTGCACTGTGGCATGAACAACAAAACGTACGTGGCGTGGACAAAGCGAACAGCATAGCATGGCATGAAGCAGATGCGGAATATGGGTATGTATGAAGTTGCCAGGCCGACTACCTGGTAACTGGGGCTTAAATAATAGCTGTGGAAATTAACAACAGGTGTGAGAGCTGAGGACAGGGGCGTGACTTGAAAATCATCGAGTTGGCATGGAGATAAGAGAAATAAGGAAGTGCAAAAGCGGGATACAAGTGTCCCAAAAAAATAACTGGGTATGTATGAAGTTGCCAGGCTGACTACCTGGTAACTGGGGCTTAAATAATAGCTGTGGAAATTAACAACAGGTGTGAGAGCTGAGGACAGGGGCGTGACTTGAAAATCATCGAGTTGCCATGGAGATAAGAGAAACAAGGAAGTGCAAAAGCGGGATACAAGTGTCCAAAAAATAACCAAATATGACAAAAACAAAACATGATCTAAAGGCGTGACAAAAATGGACTAAATCGGGGTGTCTGAACTTTTCTCTGAAGGCTGAAAACTTCAAAAACCAAATAATGGGACAGTCTTAGTAAATATTTTTGTGATTTACGTACAGTATGCCCCTACAGTATTTGCAACTTTTTCGGTCTACAAATCTTTAGAATCAGAAGATATTTTATTGCCATTGTTTGAGAACGGGTTCACAAACTAGGAATTTTATTAGGCCCAATTATGCAACATAAAACACATAACACATAATAGAATAACATGAGCTGTATCTGAGCGATCAGATCTTGTTATAAGGGTCCTTGGCCCATGGCAAAGGACTCCTATGGAGTCCTTTGCCATGGGCCAAGGACCCTATTGAAACTGCTGTGTTTTATTATTATTCCGCACCTACGCACTATAATTTGACCCCCTTAACATGCTTCAAAACTCTCCAAATTTGACACACACGTCGGTATAGCAAACCTTCCCAACATATTAAGCAACCAATCCCCCAAAATGAAAATTGCGCTCTAGCGCCCCCTAGGAGAAAAATTACAGACAAAACTGCATGTAAATTCTGTTAGGAATGTCATAGCGACATGAAACAAAAACTCCTATGTAGGTCTGACTTAAACCCAATTTTCATACACTCACTTCTTTCAGCCAAAATCTACAGGAAGTTGTCAAAAACCCCTTCAAAATAAAATTTGCGCCAAAAATGCAATTTTTGCCTCTTTGCGCTGTAATTTGACCCCTTTAAAATGCTTCAAAAGTCGCACACATAAGGACTGGCGGATATTGCGATCTAATGAAAAAAACCAAACCCCAAAACTCAAAATTGCGCTCTAGCGCTATTTTTGAATAAAACACTGAAAAAACTGCTCCTAGGAAGAAAACACAGACAAAACTGCTTGTAACTTCCGGTAAGAATGTCGGAGAGACATGAAACAAAAACCTCTATGTAGGTCTCGCTTAGACCTACATTTCATAGATTGACAACCCCCAACAAAAATCCACAGGAAGTTTGCAATCCCCCCTTCAAAACAAAAGTTTTGTAAAAACCGGTCAACTTTCTTCAAACATTATCTCCTCTGAGTGCGTTTGTTGTTCTGGCTTCAAACTCGCACAGGAGAGAGATTAAACCCTTCTAATTAAAAGTATATAACAGAGTTTTGATAAGTTCTCAGGTTTTGATTTTAAGCGCCTTCAAAGAACCCCTGTGCAAAGTCTCCTAAAAAATGTCATTTTTGCCTCTTTGAGCTGTTATTTGACCCCCTTAAAATGCTTCTAAACTCACCAAACTTGACACACACATCAGGTCTGGCAAAAATTGCGATCTGATGAAAAAACCTAACCTCAAAACTCAAAATCGCGCTCTACCGCCCCCCTAGGAATACAACACGGACAAACTGCTCCTAGGAAGAAAACACAGACAAAACTGCTTGTAACTTCCAGTAGGAATGTCAAAGAGACATGAAACAAAAAACAGTATGTAGGTCTCACTTAGACCTACATTTGAATAATTAACATACTTTGGCAAAAATCAACAGGAAGTTTGATATTTTCACTTCAATAAAACAACTGCATTACTTTCACAATGCATCAGATTCTCAAAATAGTGGCTCCAAGGCGTCTTCTAACGCTTATCCGGCCGAGGGTCTCGGGGGCAGCAGCCAAAGGCAGACCCGACCAACGCTGCTTGCAGCTTTAATTGTTCATGTTCCTGATGGCCGAGGGGGAAAAAACTGTTCAGGTGGCGGGAGGTGTGGGTCTGGATGGACCGTAGTCTCCTGCCGGAGGAGAGAGGAGAGAATAGTTTGTGTCCAGGGTGAGAAGAGTCAGCTGTGATCCGAGGCCACATGCCTCCTGGTCCTGGAGGAGAACAGGTCCTGGAGGGGTGGGAGTTTGCAGCCAATCACCTTCTCGGCAGCACGTAGTTGTCAGCAATCGTCACACACACGTCAACCAATAAGAATTCGGCGACGGAGGGTCATGGCAGAAGTGCATTGTGGGTAATGGAAGGCTAACGTAGCTATCAAAATGGATCATTTCATCGTTGGCGGTGACTTATAAAAACCAAAAAGTTCTATTTTGGTTTCATTTGACCACATGATATTCTCCCAATCCTCTGCTGTATCATCCATGTATCCATTTTGGTATAAACTCAACTCGTCGTGTTTGGAGGAAGAAGAATACTGAGTTGCATCCCAAGAACACCATACCTACTGTGAAGCATGGGGGTGGAAACATCATGCTTGGGGGCTGTTTTTCTGCTAAGGGGACAGGACGATTGATCCGTGTTAAGGAAAGAATGAATGGGGCCATGTATCGTGAGATTTTGAGCCAAAACCTCCTTTGAATGGTTGACCAAATACTTATTTTCCACCATAATTTACGAATAAATTCCTACAATGTAAATTCTTCTTCTTCTTTCCTTCTTTTATATAGCGCTTTTCTCAAGTGACTCAAAGCGCTTTACATAGTGACACCCAATATCTAAGTTACATTTAAACCAGTGTGGGTGGCACTGGGAGCAGGTGGGTAAAGTGCCTTGCCCAAGGACACAACGGCAGTAACTAAGATGGCACAAGCGGGAGTCGAACCTGCAACCCTCAAGTTGCTGGCACGGCCACTCTACCAATCGAGCTATGCCGCCAGATGAAGGCCTCCATGCCAGAATTCCAAGGCGTACCCCACTTCTGACTACCAGGCACAAGAAAAAAAACTCCAGTATGCCAAAAATCATCTGGACAAACCCCAAATTCCTGGATTTTTTTGTTCACATTCTGTCTCTCACAGTTGAAGTGTACCTATGATGAAAATTACAGACCTCTGTCATCATTTGAAGTGGGAGAACTTGCACAATCGCTGGCTGACTAAATACTTTTTTGCCCCAGTTTCCTTTATCATGCATTTTCGGCCGGTGCGACGTAAACCCCAGGGCGACTTATAATCCGAAAAATACGGTACATGCAAGCTACGGGTTGCGATTGGCCCCCCGGCCCGCACTTTGAACACCCCTAACTGGTCAGTGACAAGTCCAAAGACCGGTGTGGTCTAAACATCAAAGGTTATTTCAAAGGTCTGTTTGATGAAGAAGTTGCCAGATGCGTAGACCCGAATATCATAATCGAAGAAGTCATTATTTGGGGTATTGTTATGTAAATGATGAGAAAAGTACACCGTGAATTATTTTTTTTCAACTTCCTCATACCGGTTGCAAAGTGCTTGGGACGCGGAAGAACTGGTTTGCTTTGAAGGACTCTTGTAGGACGCCGCGTTAAGTTCACCTCGGGAATGCAATTAGTGAAAGTGAAAGGGAGAACGCGGTGTTATGTTGCCGACGAGGCTTTCTTTTGAAGAACATTGGCTGACACTTTGTTTGGACACTAAAAATACTTTTTTTATTAAAAAGAGCTCAAAGCCATGGTCACAAATATTTTAAAATTACAACAGAGTTAAGCATTTTGGGGGATAAATATAATACTTAAACACAGCATGATTTGTGGAGGATGTTTTAGTTATAGTATGTTCTTCAGTTATAATACTATCATCTCAGTTTTTACACTGCAAAAAGTAAGTGTTCAAAAACAAGGAAACAAAAATACAAATATGATGGGTATTTTATTTGATTTAAGCAAAATGATCTGTAAATAGAAGAAAAACATTTGTCAAGACTTTCCAAAACAAGTAAAATTAGCTAACCTCAATGAACCCAAAAATACCTAAAAATAAGTCCCGGGATGCCCAAAATGTCCATAACACACCCAGCCTAGTTCCACGGAGAGGAGGGGGTAACAGTTGGAAAAGTCGGCAAAAGTCCCAAACATGTTCAAAATACCTACCCAGGTTCGAGTCCCACAAGTGTTACCACCGGCCACGCAAGTCCCAGGATGCCCAAAATGTCCGTAACACACCCAGCCTAGTCCCACGGGGAGGTGGGGTAAAAGTTGGAAAGGTCGGCAAAAGTCCCAAAAATGTTCAAAATACCTACCCAGGTTGGAGTCCCACAGGTCTTACCACCGGCCGCGCAAGTTCTTGGATGCCCAAAATGTCCGCGCAAGTTCTTGGACGCCCAAAATGTCCATAACACACCTCGCCGAGTGTGTTATGGATACCGGTATGCTAAAAAGAACAGTAAGCAGCTATGTTTTATTAATATACCGGTACCTTTGGAGAGGTGGAGGCGACGGTCCGACAGACGGGCAGGGCACGCTGGAGCCCGGACCAAGATGGCGGCGAGGAGGCGGCGAGCGAGCGGAGAGGAGGAGTGGAAGAGCGACCTGGACTGAGGTTTTATTGAAAAACAAACAAAGTCAAACTGCTCAAGCCATGTCCTTCCTTGGTGGTCCTGAGAACCCACTAGACGACGGCTTGAGACCGCCACAATACCGTAGCTGCGTGTGTCAAATATGAGTCATTAAATGACTCCCGCCTCATGGTGGTAGAGGGCGCTAGTGATCCTACTCTGCTTCAGAAGAAGTGACAATGAGTGACGTGATATGTGCTGGGACGGATATGACGTATGTAACACTCCTATGCTGGCTATGTGAACAACCGGGCTGTAATAAAGCATGTTCCAGTCCTGAATACCCAGTGTATTATTTATACTATAACACTTCCTGGTGGCAGCGGTGGGATAAAGAGATCACCCACGGAGCAGAACGGGAGGGGGAGTTGTCCGAGGATAATTCTGTCGTCGCCCGCACTTGAGGAGCCGAGCTAACTGATAGCAGTTTTCCAAACTGGACTTTCAATCAAAGCAGGAGATGATAAAAGAAGATCTCCATCGAGACAGAGGGACTTTTAAAACTGAAGAAAGATAAGGAAGACTTTTAAAAACAAGTTATCGATGCTTTTGATCAGAAGGAGCTGGCATGTATTTCATTCATAAGGAAAGGTAAGACAATAATAAAGTTTTTTTTAAATTTTTAATAAATGTGGTTTTCATGATGGTATCCTTACATCACACTCCAATTTTTACTGCATGCCTTTGGTAAGTGCGAAGAGGTTTTCAAAATGACTAGCGCATGCTTACTTTTACCACATGCCTTTGGTAAGCGCAGGAGTGAGAAGAGGTTTTGAATTAATTAGCGCCCTGGTGGCAATTCAAGGAAATACGGTATTTCATCTTACTTAGATTTCCCTTTTTTGCAGTGTTTTGTAACACACTAAACACTGATTTTGGTGTCAGTTTAACACCCATTTTGGTCATTTGCCAGTATGTTGCACTTTTTATTCCAGATTAAATGAGGTCCTCGCTCTTTTTATGGTTCTGTTCGTCCCGTTCAATAACAAGCAGATTGTTTTTACTCTGCTTGCCAGGTTTAATTTGAGTGATGGGCAAAATATGCCGGGTCTCCGCGTCCACCCCCATTCTTCCTGCTTTTTAATTGGTTGGTCAACAGGACCCCTGCCTCTATTTGTCCAGGAACTCAACAACACACACACACACACACACATATAGAAAGTCACACGAAGCCATCAAAACCAGTACGGGTGTGTGACCATTGCCAACTGGGGCCAACTTTTTCCAGGGGCCGATCTGTCCCTCTCTCAGCTGGGTAGGAAACTGAGTCGGGTTATCGCAAACTCCCCCCCCCCACCCCCCAACAGAGAAAACACCTTGACATGCACGGGTTGTGTTTGTCTTCGGTCCACGCCGTGTTGCCGTGTAAACATTCCCTCGCTCACATCTTTCCGACCAATTTTCCATTTCAGAGAGAGCCCCCCCCGCCCCCCCGTCCCCAAAACAGACATTTCCTTCAACAACAATACAAACAGGGACTTGTTTTTTTCCACTATCCCTTCACATGTTAATGCATCAAACGTATAAGATACTTACAAACCCCGTTTCCATATGAGTTGGGAAATGGTGTTGGATGTAAATATAAACGGAATACAATGATTTGCAAATCATTTTCAACCCATTTTCAGTTGAATGCACTACAAAGACAAGATATTTGATGTTCAAACTCATAAACTTTATTTTTTTAACTTTGAATTTCATGGCCGCAACAAGTGCCAAAGTAGTTGGGAAAGGGCATGTTCACCACTGTGTTACATCACCTTTTCTTTTAACAACACTCAATAAACGTTTGGGAACTGAGGAAACTAATTGTTGAAGCTTTGAAAGTGGAATTCTTTCCCATTTTTGTTTTATGTAGAGCTTCAGTCGTTCAACAGTCGTATTTTACGCTTCATAATGCGCCACACATTTTCCATGGGAGACATGTCTGGACTGCAGGCGGGCCAGGAAAATACCTGCACTCTTTTTTTACAAAGCCACGCTGTTGCAACACGTAGCTTGGCATTGTCTTGCTGAAATAAGCAGGGGCATCCATGATAACGTTGCTTGGATGACAACATATGTTGCTCCAAAACCTGTATGTACCTTTCAGCATTAATAGTGCCTTCACAAATGTGTAAGTTACCCATGCCTTGGGCACTAATACACCCCCATACCATCACAGATGCTGGCTTTTCAACTTTGCGCCTATAACAATCTGGATGGTTATTTTCCTCTTTGTTCCGGAGGACACCACGTCCACAGTTTCCAAATATAATTTGAAATGTGGACTCGTCAGACCACAAAACACTTAACCACTTTGCATCAGTCCATTTTAGATGAGCTCGGGCCCAGTGAAGCCGGCGGCGTTTCTGGGTGTTGTTGATAAATGGCTTTGGCTTTGCATAGTAGAGTTTTAACTTGCACTTACAGATGTAGCGTCCAACTGTAGTTACTGACAGTGGTTTTATGTAGTGTTCCTGAGCCCATGTGGTGATAGCCTTTACACACTGATGTCGGTTTTTGATGCAGTACCGCCTGAGGTATCAAAGGTCCATAATATCATGGCTTACGTGCAGTGATTTCTCCAGATTCTCTGAACCTTTTGATGATTTTACGGACCGTAGATGGTAAAATCCCTAAATTCCTTGCAATAGCTCGTTGAGAAATGTTGTTCTAAAACTGTTCGACAATTTGCTTACAAAGTGGTGACCCTCACCCCATCCTTGTTTGGGAATTACTTAGCATTTCATGGAAGCTGCTTTTATACCCAATCATGGCACCCACCTGTTCCCAATTAGCCTGCACACCTGTGGGATGTTCCAAATAAGTGTTTGATGAGCATTCCTCAACTTTTTCAGTATTTATTGCCATATTTCCCAACTTCTTTGTCACGTGTTGCTGGCATCAAATTCTAAAGTTAATGATTATTTGCAAAAAATTTTTTTTATCAGTTTGAACATCAAATGTGTTGTCTTTGTAGCATATTCAACTGAATATGGGTTGAAAATTATTTGAAAATCATTGTATTCCGTTTATATTTACATCTAACACAATTTCCCAACTCATATGGAAACAGGGTTTGTGAATGAGTGAATTGGGGTATAAATGGGTCACAAATCAACATTTAGTGTAATTAATCAATAATTAGCATTATCATTGTGTGTATTATAATAATGATAACAACAATAATACATTTTTATTATTTTTACAATAGATCTTAACTTATTAAATAAATAAAAAAACATTACATTTATTATCTAAAAATACAGACACTACATAGCATAATGCATTTTCAAAATAAAATAAAACTATGAGATAATTACATTTATTATCTAACAGTATTGATCCTACAAAACTATTAATAATATTAAAGATAACAATATTAATAATGATTCACTGTATTAATATATGTTATAAATATTACATAGTTTTTGTACTATAATCTTATTTTATCATCATGACTATATTAACATGAATATTTTGCATTTCAAATTTAAACTTTTAATATTTTGGTTGGAAAAAAAAGGGTTGATTGATTATAATACAAAAATTAAACATATCAATCACAATATTGATGATAATATAAATAATATTACCGAATAATACTAATACCACTAATAATACATTCTAAATTGTATATTCAACATGATTATGGTTATCTTTTTAGAAAAAATTATTGAGTATAAATACTAAAATAATAAAATATAGTACAAAAATTAAACATATCAATCACAATATTGATAATCATATTAATAATATGACCAATAATCCTAATACTACTAATAATACATTTGAAATCATATATTTTACATTATTATGGTTATCTTTTTAGACAAAAATTATTGAGTATAAATACTAAAATGATAAAATATAGTACAAAAATTAAACATATCAACCACAATATTGCTGATCATATTAATAATATGACCAATAATACTAATACTACTAATAATACATTTTTAATCATATATTTTACATTATTATGGTTATCTTTTTAGAAAAAAATGATTGAGTATAAATACTTAAATAATAAAATATAGTACAAAAATTAAACATATCAATCACAATATTGATGATCATATTAATAATATGACCAATAGTACTAATACTACTAGTATATTTTTAATAATATTTTTTACATTATTATGGTCATCTTTGACCAATAATACTAATACTACTAATAATACATTTTTAATCATATATTTAACGTTATTATGGTTATCTTTTTAGACAAAAATGATCGAGTATAAATATTAAAATAATAAAATATAATACAAAAAATTAAAATATCAATCACAATATTGATGATCATATTAATAATATGACCAATAATACTAATACTACTAATAATACATTTTTAATCATATATTTAACATTAATATGGTTATCTTTTTACACAAAAATGATCGAGTATAAATACTAAAATAATAAAATATAATACAAAAATTAACATATCAATCACAATATTGATGATCATATTAATATGACCAATAATACTAATAATACTAGTAATACATTTTTAATCATATATTTAAAATTATTATGGTTATCTTTTTAGACAAAAATTATTGAGTATAAATACTAAAATAATAAAATATAATACAAAAATTTAACATATTAATAACAATATTGATGATCATATTAATAATATGACCTATAATACTAATACTACTAATATTACATTTTTAATCATATATTTAACATTATTATGGTTATCTTTTTGGACAAAAATGATTGAGTATAAATACTAAAATAATAAAATGTAATACAAAAATTAAACATATCAATGACAATATTGATGATAATATTAATAATATGACCAAATAATACTAATACCACTAATAATGCATTTTAAATTATATATTTAACAATATTATGGTAATATTTTTAGGAAAAAATGATTGAATATAAATATTAAAATGATAAAATATAGTAAAAATTAAACATATCAATCACAATATTGATGATCATATTAATAATATGACCAATAATACTAATAATACTAGTAATACATTTTTAATCATATATTTAACATTATAATATTATTGTAAATAAATTAACACTACAATTACCATACCAATAACATCATTTTGTATTTTAAAATATATTTGATATTTTATTAAATAAAATATTAAATTAATTAAATATTAAATATTTAAATGTACTGTATTCATACAATATTGACATTAATATTTGTTATCCATTATGATTGCCATATGTTTAGTAAAATAATATTCTGCCTATTATAATTAAATTTAAGATGTTTTACAGGTACTAAACTTCCATTACAATTAACATTTATTTTCAGTGTTCCATTAATACCCGTAACTTTAATTCATCATTTGTTATTACTTTTATTGCGTGCACTCTACTGTTATATGTTTTCCCAATTTAGTGCACTAATTTATATCCCTGAAGGGAAATAAGGTTTTCACTCTGCTGTACATATTAAGTTGCATGAGCAGGAGTCTATATTAAAAATAAATCCACATAAATTAATGTAGCCTTAATGAGAAAAGAAATTGCTTGTGACAGCATTGTTTAATCTTAATGGATCAGCACAACTCTACTGGGAACGTCGCCACATGTCACCTGGGCAGGTGGGCGCCATCTAAAAGTCAGGTCAAACACACACCGTAAATGTATTAAATATATCAAAAAAACGGTGCTTTCATTAAAGATGATTAGTTTCAGGGATCAGAGGTGCTTGCAGTCAATGAAAAGACTTGAAAAGATACAGTAATTGCTCCTGAAGCATCGACACTTTGAAGTTCAATTTTCCAGAGCTGCTCAGTGCCCTCACGTGTCCAATAACTGGCTACATGGCAATATCAGCAGTGTATTACCGGACACGGATTAGCGGCGTGGTGTGTTAACACACACTGCAGCTCCGCAGGCGAGCTGATTGATGAAAGCAGCCCTAACAAGCTTTCGGGGGTCGGGGTTAGAAAAAGTAATAGAAATCTTTGCTGACCTGTCGCCGTTTGACATAAGCTGCGGCTTTCTTCTCACCTGGCCAATCAAAACATCGCATGGTGGAAAGGGGCTGATAAATGGCTCGCTGCCACTGCAAAGATCAAGTTGAAAGGCCTACTGAAACCCACTACAGTCGTGATCCAAATTATTCAACCCCCCCACACAATTTTGGTGTTTTAGCAAGTAGGACATTTACTCTGTATTTTGTTTATAGTCATATAAATTAAAGATGCATTAAATAGACAAATGCAACTTGAATTACATCATTTTGTAACATACCAAACAGTGTCATTTCTCTTAATATCTCACCTTAAAACTCATCTGTATACTCTAGCCCAGGGGTAGGAAACCTACCCCTGGGCTAGAGTATACAGAGCCTATAGAAAAGCTGTGGTGGGACTTGAAGAAGGCAGTTGCAGCACGCAAGCCCAAGAATATGAAAGAACTGGAGGCCTTTGCCCAAGAGGAATGGGCTAAAATACCTGTAGATGGTTGCAAGAAGTTATGTATCACCTTTGAAGGATGTCATTACTGCCAAAGAGTGTTCTACTAAGTACTAAAGATGCATGGAACTAGGGGGTTGAATAGTTTTGTCAATGAGATATTAAGAAAAATACCCCAAAGGTTTTGGGAAACTGTTCTACGGAGTGATGAGACAAAAGTGGAACTCTTTGGGCCTATGAATCAACGTTATGTCTGGAGGAGAAAAAATGAAGCTTACAAAGAGAAGAACACCTTGCCTACTGTTAAGCATGGTGGGGGGTCAATCATGCTCTGGGGCTGTTTCTCTGCCTCAGGTACCGGGAATCTCCAGCGAGTTCAAGGCCTTATGAATTCTGGACTGTAGTCAGTTGGAAGCGTGTCTTAATGAAATTAAACAATGGATGTCCGCTAACTTTTTGCAACTTAATGCCAAAAAAACGGAAATGCTGATTATCGGTCCTGCTAGACACCGACCTCTATTTAATAATGCAACTTTAACATTTGACAACCAAATAATAAAACAAGGTGACTCTGTAAAAAATCTGGGTATTATCTTCGACCCAACTCTCTCCTTTGAGGCACACATTAAAAGCGTTACTAAAACGGCCTTCTTTCATCTGCGTAATATCGCTAAAATTCGCTCCATTTTGTCCACTAAAGACGCCGAGATCATTATCCATGCGTTTGTTACGTCTCGTCTCGATTACTGTAACGTATTATTTTCGGGTCTCCCCATGTCTAGCATTAAAAGATTACAGTTGGTACAAAATGCGGCTGCTAGACTTTTGACAAGAACAAGAAAGTTTGATCACATTACGCCTGTACTGGCTCACCTGCACTGGCTTCCTGTGCACTTAAGATGTGACTTTAAGGTTTTACTACTTACGTATAAAATACTACACGGTCTAGCTCCATCCTATCTTGCCGATTGTATTGTACCATATGTCCCGGCAAGAAATCTGCCTTCAAAGGACTCCGGCTTATTAGTGATTCCTAGAGCCCCAAAAAAAGTCTGCGGGCTATAGAGCGTTTTCCGTTCGGGCTCCAGTACTCTGGAATGCCCTCCCGGTAACAGTTCGAGATGCCACCTCAGTAGAAGCATTTAAGTCTCACCTTAAAACTCATCTGTATACTCTAGCCTTTAAATAGACCTCCTTTTTAGACCAGTTGATCTGCCGCTTCTTTTCTTTCTCCTATGTCCCCCCCCTCCCTTGTGGAGGGGGTCCGGTCCGATGACCATGGATGAAGTACTGGCTGTCCAGAGTCGAGACCCAGGATGGACCGCTCGTCGGGACCCAGGATGGATCGCTCGCCTGTATCGGTTGGGGACATCTCTACGCTGCTGATCCGCCTCCACTTGAGATGGTTTCCTGTGGACGGGACTCTCGCTGCCGTCTTGGATCCGCTTGAACTGAACTCTCGCGGCTGTGTTGGAGCCACTATGGATGGAACTTTCACAGTATCATGTTAGACCCGCTCGACATCCATTGCTTTCGGTCCCCTAGAGGGGGGGGGTTGCCCACATCTGAGGTCCTCTCCAAGGTTTCTCATAGTCAGCATTGTCACTGGCGTCCCACTGGATGTGAATTCTCCCTGCCCACTGGGTGTGAGTTTTCCTTGCCCTTTTGTGGGTTCTTCCGAGGATGTTGTAGTCGTAATGATTTGTGCAGTCCTTTGAGACATTTGTGATTTGGGGCTATATAAATAAACATTGATTGATTGATTGATATTTCCTATCAGGATATATTAGCTGCAAATGTCATGAAGTCAGTGAGGAAGCTGAGGCTTGGGAGACGTTGGACCTTCCAACAGGACAAGGATCCCAAGCATACTACCTCCAAATCAACATCAGAGTGGTTGCAGAAGAAGGGCTGGAAGACTCTGGAGTGGCCTTCACAGTCGCCAGACCTAAATCCTCTAGAAAAGCTGTGGTGGGACTTGAAGAAGGCAGTTGCAGCACGCAAGCCCAAGAATATGAAAGAACTGGAGGCCTTTGCCCAAGAGGAATGGGCTAAAATACCTGTAGATGCTTGCAAGAAGCTTTGTATCACCTTGAAGGATGTCATTACTGCCAAAGGGTGTTCTACTAAGTACTAAAGATGCATGGAACTAGGGGGTTGAATCATTTTGTCAATGAGATATTAAGAAAATGTCCTTTTTGGTATTTTGTAAAAAAACAGTGTTACAATTCAAGTTGCATTTGTCTATTTGACACATCTTTATTTGATATGACTATAAACAAAATACGGAATAAATGCTAAAACACCAAAATTGTGTGGGGGTTGAATAATTTTGATCACATACTGTACTACCCACCACGCAAATTAGTGAGCCAATGCAAATTAAGCAATAAGAAAAACAAATAACGGTTTGAATTGGTCCAGGTTATCGGGGACTGTTATTACTGACGGACAGGTGTCGCGGTGTGACTGCAGACAAGCACGTCAGAAAACCCTCGTCTCCATAGCAACATCTCTGTCGCTTTCACGCATTTGCCGCTTATCCACTAACGCAGGGGTAGGCAACCCAGAACATTGAAGGAGCCATTTTGGACCAAATAACACAACGCTGTCAAGCATCATTCATATACAAACGTTTGTAAAACCTGCGGGTCGCACTAAGATTAAACTTTCATATTAAGTTGGGGGCCGCAAAATAACGTCTCGCGGGCTGCAATTTCCCCGTGGGCCTCGTGTCTGAGACCCTCTACTAGAGGACGCTAACCATACAAGTAAAGCAGAGTTCCTTTTGACCGTACTAAAAACGACAAGTGTTGATGCACCTAAAACTCAGGTCATCTATGGCCATCTACCATAAAGGCCTACTGAGACCCACTACTACCGACCACGCAGTCTGATAGTTTATATATCAATGATGAAATATTAACATTGCAACACATGCCAATACGGCCTTTTAGTTTACTAAATTGCAATTTTAAATTCCCGGGAGTTTTTTTTTTGAAAACGTCGCGTAATGATGATGTGTACACATGACGGGCTGTTATGAATATGAGCGCTGCACACACACACAGCTAAAAGTCGTCTGCTTTAACGACATAATTACACAGTA